>NW_026594335.1:0-2409 GCF_907164565.1 Psammomys obesus | reverse complement strand
TTTGTTAACTCTGTGTCCCAGCTGTATCCCGCTCCCTCATTCCCTCCCCAACCCCACACTCCCTCCCTGGTCTCCTCCCTGCCCCTTTCCAAGTCCCCTGATAGGGGAGGACCTCCTCCCCTTTCATCTGACCCTGTTTTATCAGGTATCTTCAGGGCTGGCTGCAAAGTCCTCCTCTGTGGCCTAACAGACTGCTCCTCCCCTGGGGTGGGGGTCAAACAGCCTGCCCTTGAGATCCTATTAGAAATAGTCCGTGTTCCCCTTACTTTGGAAAACTACTTGGTTACTGAGCTACCACAGGCCACATCCGAGCAGAAGTTCTAGGTTATATCCATAGATGGTCCTTGGTTGAGTGTCAGTCTCAGAAAAGACCCTGTGCCCAGATATATTTGGTCCTTGTAGAGCTCCTATCCTTTCCATATCATACTAACTTCCCTTCTTTCATATGATTCCCTGCACTCTGCCGAGGGTTTGGTTATGAGTCTTAGTGTCTGCTTTGAAACACTGCTAGGTAGAGTCTTTCAGATGCCTTTTGTGGTAGACTCCTGTCATAAGTTCAATGCACATCCCATTTGTCTTTCTAAATGAGGATTAATCACCTTCGCCTGTGTCCACTTTCTTGATTATCTTCTTTAGGTGTGTAGATTTCATTATGTTTATCATGTCTTGTAGGTCTATATAAGCGAGTATATACCAAGTTTGTCTTTCTCCTTCTGGGATACTTCACTCAGAATGATCTTTTCTAGATCCCACCACTTGCCTGCAAATTTCATGATTTCTTCCTTTTTGATTGCTGAGTAGTATTCCATTGTGTAAAAATACCACAGTTTCTGTATCCATTCCTCCGTTGATGGACATCTGGGTTGTTTCCAAGTTCTGGCTATTACAAATAAAGCTGCTACGAACATGGTTGAACAAATGTCCTTGTTGTGTACTTGAGCAAATTTTGGGTATATACCTAGGAGTGGTATAGCTGGGTCTTGAGGTAGCACTACTCCTAGTTGTCTGAGAAAGCGCCAGATTGACTTCCAGAGTGGTTGAACCAGTTTACATTCCCACCAGCAATGGAGGAGGGTTCCCTTTTCTCCACAACTTCTCCAGCATGTGCTATCACTTGAGTTTTTCATCTTGGCCATTCTGATGGGTGTGAGGTGAAATCTCAGGGTTGTTTTGATTTGCATTTCCCTAATGGCTACTGAGGTTGAGCATTTCTTTAAGTGTTTCTCTGCCATTCGATGTTCCTCTTTCGAGAATTCTCTGTTTAGCTCTGTTCCCCATTTTTTAATTGGATTACTTGTTTTATTGCTTTTCTGCTTCTTTAGTTCTTTATATATACTGGATATTAGCCCTCTGTCAGATAAAGGGTTAGTGAAGATTCTTTCCCAATCTGTAGGCTGGATCAATCTTTTAAAGCACTGAGAAATTCATTATTGGAAGACTGGCAGTAGGAGATGAGCTCGGCTCGGAAGAAAGGAAGTTGCTACACTTCTGAATGGAGTGTCTTTTCCCTGGTCCTCGCTCTCTTCTCTGTCTCTGTCTCTCTATTTGTGTGTGTGTTTTTGTGTGTATATCTTTCTCTATCAGACTTACATAAGCTGAGAAGTAGCCTTAGTCATTCCTGCTATTTTGATTTTTCTATCTTCCTCTGGCCTATAGCTGAGGAACAAATAGATTATAGAGTGAAACTTCTAAAACTGTTTGTCCACATAAATCTTTCCTCCTTTTTTTTTTTCTTTTGAGTTTTGTTGCAAAACAAACATCTTATCATTAAAAGGAACTGGAAGTTTCAACAGAATCCAGGGAATGAGTAAATAATAACTGGCATAGGCCAGATGGTGATGTAAAATATGACATAGTGTGTAATAAGATTTTATTGAAGATGTAAGTTGTCAAAGTGATTTGTTTTGATACATAATTCAGGAAAGTAATGTTAGTAAAATAAGGTATTGAATCAAACAGACACAAACAGACACAGGAACATATACATACATATACAAACATAATGTGATTATACTTACTGATGATTCATGTTTGTCCAGTAACAGAATAGAACTTTTTAAAAATTATCATTCCAGAGGGTACTGATGTGAATATACTTGTGTTGCTGATACTAGAAAATAAAATGTATAAAGTTCCCTTTGCCTGCTAAGTAATCTATTGGGATGAAACTGATTATTCAAAAGAATACTACTGAGTTTTAGCATTTAGTTGCAAATCTCCAATACCAAAGAAGTAGATATACAGTTTGAATGATTCCACAATTTTCTATTTTATCTAAAATATAATCTTACTGAAGCAACCATCAGTAATTTTTTATTTTTTATTTTTTTTTATTTTATTTTATTTTTCTTTTTAGTTACATTTTGTTAACTCTGTGTCCCAGCTGTATCCCGCTCCCTCATTCCCTCC
>NW_026594334.1:0-6932 GCF_907164565.1 Psammomys obesus | reverse complement strand
ATTGTATCTTCTACACCTGAGATTCTTTCTTCCATCTCTTGTAGTCTATTGGTTATGCTAACCTCTGTAGTTCCTGTTTTCTTCCCTAATTTTTTTCTTTCCACAATTTCCTCCATTTGTGTTTTCTTTAATTTTTCCAATTCTGTCTTCAGGTCTTGAGCAATTTTGTTGATTTCCTTCACCTGTCCGACTGTATTTTCCTGTTTTTCCATCAATTCCTTCAGCTGTTTGTTTAAACAATCTTCTTTTTCTTTTATTTCAATCAGTGATTTAAGCATTTCCTCTCTATAGGCCACAAACTGTTTGGCTGCAACTTCCTCTATTTCTTTACAGATGGCCATAAACTGTTTGTTTTTCTCTTCCTCTATTTCTTTACGCATTTTATTTGTTTCCTCAGTTATCCTCTTCATGGTCATAGATGTTAGGTCCTCTTCTTGCATTTCAATTATGCTGGGGTGTCTAGGGCTACTTGTCCCTGGAAAACTGGTTTCTGGAGATGTCATATTGCTCTGGCTTTTGTTGGTTAAAATTTACGCTGGCCTCTACCCATTGGGCATCTTAGGTGTTTGGAGTTAGTTTCTGGTGGTTCTTGGAATCCTGTGGTGGAGAGAGTCTGTTTGGCAGGAAGATAGTTTTTCCTGAAGGAAGCCTTCTCAGCTTTTTGGATATAGTCACTGGATGGCTGGTGTTTTTCAGGAGTTGCCACTGCTCACCTCAGGCGTAGAGACCTGAATGGTAACTGTGGTCCTTGTTAGTCCAGTGGGCTCTCCTCTCACCAGAAGTCCTGAAGACAGCTGCCCAGTTTCTTGCTGTGAATTTAGCGATCTGCTGCTGTAACCTGTGTGTCCCGTGGTTTGGTCGGTTTTGTTAGGGATAACTGGTTGCCCCTTGGAGCAGTATCTGGGGGTTGATCTCGGGGATCCCAGGCTTTTGTAAGTCTGAGGTTGGGGCTCTGAGCCCCAGTACCCAAGCAGTAAGCTGTGGTGGGTGAGTACTGCTCTCCTGGTAACAGCAGGCTATCTGGTGCACAGCAGGTCCCTGGTTTGGGCCAGTCTGGGGGATATACTGGGTGGCCTAAGTCTGTCCCCTTTGCTTCATTCCCTGTGAGGACTTCTCCAGACAGTGACTCCAAGTCTCTGGTGTCCTGGGGCGCACAGTTCTGTCTGTGAGGAATAGTTGGTGCAAAGCAGGTCTCTGGGCTGGCGGCACGTGCGCCTGCCTGCTAGTCTGCAAAAGCTGGGTGCCCAACTACTCTCTGTGCTTCCAGCTTGGGGCCAGGTCAGTGCTGGCGGCTTGTATGCACCGGTCTGCGAGAGACTTTCCCCGGGTAAAGCCTGGGTGGCCCAAGTCAGTACTGTTTCCTTCCTTCCCTTTGGGGGCCTCTCCCGACAGGAAGTCCCAGACTCTGTTGCACTAGGGTGCACAGCTCCATCTGCTAGAGAGTTGGATGTGCAGCCCCTCTCTGTGCTGGCCGCTTTAGCTCAGTTCAGTGATGGTGGCTCGTACCCGCCGGTCTGCGAGACTTTTTCCAGGGGAAGACTGGGTGACCCGTGGCCAGTCCCACTACTTTCCTTCCCCGTGGGTTTTTCTCGGGGGTGGGACTCCCAGTCTCTGGTGTTTTTGTGCCCACTGATCAGCCTGGGAAGATTATGGGACACGCAGGCATGTGGCTCTGGTCCGGCGACCTAGTGCCTGCGAGACCGGGGATCTCTTCCGGGTTATGGCTAGGTGGCCTGAGTGGACCCAACTGGTTCCCACACCGTGGGGGTTTTCTCTCACCTGGCAAACACATTCGCTGTTGTTTTAGGGCCCTGAGTTCAGTCTCTTGGTCGCTGAACCGAAAATGTTGTCCTGCTCCTCAGATGCAGTGTTCTCCTGGAGCCGCCATCTTGGCCCCCCAGGTGTGAACATTTTAATAATCATAATTTTAGCCTGATTAACATTCTTGCCTTTTAAGGATAAAATGTAATACCAGTAATCTTTATAATGTGTTTTGGGGTCTGTTTTTAATTAAGCCTCCAGTGGCATTAATGGTTGCTACTGTCCTGTAATTAGGCCTTAGGTCACACGTAAGAGATAAGCCAATTACAAATCTATCTGTACTCAGAAGGTAGTTGCCTTTATGCTCAGTTGCTGCTATCTTAAAATTTTTGTTGCTGTTGTTGTTTTCTTAGTCTCATTTTTGCTTTATTTGTATTAGGATATGTGAATTCATATAAAACAATTATGACATTTCATGTATGTATGTGACATATTTTGATCATATTCATCCCATTATTCTCATGATCACTTTTATTCTAGTTGATCCCTTTCCTCATTATAACTTGTCTCCTTCAACTTTCACATCCAGTGCACATGTGTGCATGCAGCATGTCTATATGCCTGCGAATATGTCCCCATTACCTTAATTAGGGTTGCTTATAGGAGCATGGATGAAGGCTTGTTTACAAGAGTATGGTCAGCTTACTAGCGACAACTATTAGCTACCAATAGATCCTCAGAGACGGTACCTCATAAGACCTGCCCCCTAGCAGGCATTACTACCCATAGATCCTCATGGAGGGTGAGGTTGGGCCTCTTGAGTCCCTCTCATCTCCATATTAGAATATTGGCAGACCCGACCTTGTGTCGGTCTTGTATAGGTAATAACAGTGATTGTGAATTCATGCATCTGTGTCCATTAGGAAGACTGGTAGACAGTTTTCTTTGTAGTTGTGTCTCCATCTAGTTTTGATATCTGGATAATACTGGCTTGTAGAGAGAGTTTAATGGTTCCTTTTATTCCTCTACCATGGAATGGTTTGGGAAGCATTGGTGTTAGTTTTCTCAAAGTCTGTGAGAATCTACCAGTGAATCCATAGAGGCCAGGAATGTTTTTAGTCTCACTGGTTTTTATGTATTAGATTGTTTATCTCCTATTGGTTTCATTTTTATAATTTATTTATTTTTATTTTCATAAAAATTTTTATAATAAATTTTTTATAATTTATTTATTTTTATGTGCATTGGAGTTTTGCCTGCATGTATGTCTATGTGATGGTGTCAGATCCTCTGGAAGTGGAATTATAAACAGCTGTGAGCTGCTATGTGGATGCTGGGAATTAAACCAGGATCCTCTGGAAGAAAACCCATTGCTCTAAACCACTAAGCCATCTCTCCAGCCCCTTCTTTTGGTTTGATAGGTCATATACATATAGATACTCATTCACTTCTTTTGGAGTCCAATTAAGTGAAATATATGTTTTTAAGATGTATACTAATAACTTTCTACATTTCATTAGTATATTTTGTGACACTACCCTTTCTACCTCTAGCTTTATTAATTTAGACTCCTCTTTCTTTTTGCTAAGACTAAGAGTTTGTTAATCTAGTTTTTCTTTTCAAAAAACAAATTCTTTGTTTTACATTCTTTATTTCATAACTTCCTGTCTTGATCTTAATTATCTCATTCCATCTAGTGGTTTTGGTGTTGTTCTTGTTTTCTTCAAGAACTTAATGCATATCATCAAGACACAGGTGTCCATGATTTTTAATGTGTATAAATTTTTCTCTTAGGACTGTCTTCAATGTATACCATAGGATTTGCTATATTGTGTTCTCATTTTAATTCTAAGAAATTTTCTTATTTCCTTATTGATTTTTTTCATTATGACATTTTTAAAATATTTATTTATTTTCTGTATTTGTGTGCTCTATGCCAGAGAGGACACCAGATCTCACTACAGATGGTTGTGAGCCACCATGTGGTTGCTGGGAATTAAACTCAGGAACTCTGGAAGAACAGGCTGTACTCTTAACCACTGAGCCATCTCTCCAGACCCCTTTATTATGACATTTTTTTAAAAAATTATATTAGTTACAGTTTATTCACTTTATAGCCCAGCTGTAGCCCCCTCTCTCATTCCCTCCCAATCCCACCTTCCCTCCCTCATCTCCTCCCATGCCCCTCTCTAAGTCCACTGATAGAGGAGGTTCTCCTTCCCTTCCATCTGACTCTAACCTATCAGATCTCATCAGGACTGGCTGCATTGTCATGTGGCCGGGCAAGGCTGTTCCTCCCTCAGGGAGAGGTGATAAAAGAGCCAGCCACTGAGTTCATGACAGAGACAGTCCCTGTTCCCCCTTATTAGGACACCCACTTGGACACAGAGTTGCTATGGGCTACATCTGAGCAGGGGTTCTAGGTTATATCCATAAATGGTTCTGGATTGGAATATCAGTCTCAGAAAAGACCCCTAGGCCCATATTTTTTGGTTCTGTTGCTCTCCTTGTGGAGCTCCTGTCTCTTCCAGGTCTTACTAACTCCCTCTTCTTTCATATGATTCCCTGCATTCTGCCCAAGGTTTGGTTTTGAGTCTCAGCATCTGCTTTGATACACTGCTGAGGAGAGTCTTGATAGGCTCCTGTCCTGTTTCCTGTTTTCTCCTTCTTCCAAAGTCCATCCCATTTGTCTTTCTAAGTGGGGATTGATCATTTCACCAAGGGTCCTCCTTCTTGCTTAGCTCCTTTAGGTATACAGATTTTAGTATGGTTATCCTATATTATATGTCTAATATCCATTTATAAGTGAGTATATACCATGTGTATCTTTCTGCTTCTGGGATACCTCACTCAGGATGATCTTTTCTAGTTCCCATTTGCCCGCAAATTTCATGATTTCCTTTTTTTTTAATTACTGAGTAGTATTCCATTATGTAAATGTACCAAAATTTCTGTATCCATTCCTCAGTTGAGGGACATCTGGGTTGTTTCAGGTCCTGGCTATTACGAATAAAGCTGCTATGAACATAGTTGAGCAAATATCCTTGTTGTGTACTTGAGCATATTTTAGATATATGCCTAGGAGTGGTATAGCTGGATCTTGAGAAAGCGGTAATTCTCAACAGAGGAATATCGAGTGGCAGAGAAACACTTAAAGAAATGTTCAATGTCCTCAGTCATCAGGGAAATGCAAATCAAAACAACCTTGAGATTTCACCTTACACCCATCAGAATGGCTAAGATCAAAAACTCAAAGGACAATACATGCTGGAGAAGATATGGAGAAAGGGGAACCCTCCTCCACTGCTGGTGGGAATGCATTAACTTGTACAACCACTTTGGAAATCAATCTGGCGCTTTCTTAGACAATTAGGAATAGTGTTTCCTTACTAATTTTTTTTATGATCCATTCATCATTCCATGGTGTTCTGTTTAATTTCCAAAAGTTTGTGTTTATTTTGTGGTTGTTTGGCTATTGAATTTTAGTTTCTTTTATTCATTTAGAATACAAGGAGTTATTTTAATTTTCCTGTATCATTAAGATTGCCTTTGTATCCTAACATATGGCCCATTGAGCACCTGAGAAAAATGAGTATTCTGCTATGTTCTGTAGCTATCTGCCAGACCCACGAACCCATTTGGCCCCTGATGCATCTTACTCAGGTGTTTCTCTGTTGTTTGTTTGTTTGTTTGTTTGTTTGTTTGGTTGTTGGTTGGTTGACCTTTTTGGTTAGAGTGACTGCCTGTTGAGGGGAGTGTTGATGTTATCTGCTCTTACTGTGTTAGGGTTACTCTATGCCTCATATTTGCTTTATGAAACTGGGTGCACCCATACTGTGTTCAGAACTGAAATATCCTCTTGAGGACTGTTCCCTCAGTCATTATAAAATGGCCTTCTGGATCTCTTTTGATAATATTTTTAAAAAGCACTTGCTTGTTTCTAAGACAAATTTGCTTAATACCGTTTTCCACTCTCCCTATAGTAAGGTCATGTTAACCCATCTCTTATGGGAAATTGAGAGCCATGCCCTAATTCCTGTCAAGTTTTGTTGAATTTGTTGTGTTCAGTGTTTTTCTTGTTCCTCTCTTGCTTAACTATTATTTTTTCTTTTTCTTTTTTTAATATTTTATTATTATTATTACACTTTATTCATTTTGTAACCCCCCATAAGCTCCTCCCTCCTCCCCTCCCGATCCCACCCTTCCTCCCCTTTCTGCATGCATGCCCCTCCCCAAGTCCACTGATAGGGGAGGTCTTCCTTTCCTTCTTTCTGATCTTAGACTATCAGTTTTCATCAGAAGTGGCTGCACTATCATCTTCTGTGGCCTGGTAAGGCTGCTCCCCCATCAGGTGGAGATGATCAAAGAGCAGGCCAATCAGATTATGTCAGAGGCAGTCCCTCTTCCCATTACTATGTAACCCACTGGAAACTGAACTGCCATGGGCTAGAACTGAACCATCTGTGCAGGGGTTCTAGGTTATCTCCATGAATAGTCCTTGGTTGGAGTATGAGTCTCTGGGAAGTTCCCTGTGTTCAAATTTTCTTGTTCTGTTGCTCTCCTTATGGAGTTCCTGTCCTCTCCAGCTCTTGCTATTTCCCACTTCTTACATAAAATTCCATTCACTCTGCCCGACAGTTGGCCATCAGGCTCAGCATTTGCTTTGATAGTCTGCAGGGCAGAGGCTTTCAGAGGCCCTCTGTGGCAGGTTCCTAGGTTGTTTCCTGTTTTCTTCTTCTGGCTTTCAGAGGTCCTCTGTAGCAGGTTCCTAGGTTGTTTCCTGTTTTCTTCTTCTTCTGATGTCCATCCTATTTGCCTTTCAGGATGGGGATTGAGCATTTTAGTTAGGGTCCTCTCTTTTGCTTAGTTTGTTTAGATGTACCGATTTTAGTGGGTTTATCCTATGTTGTATGTTTATATGAGTGAGTATATACCGTGTGTGTCTGTTTGCTTCTGGGACAGCTCACTCAGGATGATCTTTTCCAGGTCCCACCATTTACATGCAAATTTCATTATTTCCTTATTTTTCATTGCTGAGTAATACTCCATTGTGTAGATGTACCACAGTTTCTGCATCCATTCTTCAGTTGAGGGGCATCTGGGCTGTTTCCAGCTTCTGGCTATTACAAATAAAGCTGCTACAAACATGGTTGAGCAAATGTCCTTTTTGT
>NW_026594333.1:0-4353 GCF_907164565.1 Psammomys obesus | reverse complement strand
TACAAATAAAGCTGCTACAAACATGGTTGAGCAAATGTCCTTTTTGTGTACTTGAGCCTCTTTTGGATATATGCCTAGGAGTGGTATGGCTGGATCTTGAGGAAGCGCTATTCCTAATTGTCTGAGAAAGCGCCAGATTGATTTCCAGAGTGATTATACAAGTTTACATTCCCACCAGCAGTGGAGGAGGGTTCCCCTTTCTCCACAACCTCTCCAGCATGTATTGTCACTTGAGTTTTTCATCTTGGCCATTCTGATGAGTGTAAGGTGAAATCTCAGGGTTGTTTTGATTTGCATTTCCCTAATGGCTAATGAGGTTGAGCATTTCTTTAAGTGTTTCTCTGCCATTCAATATTCCTCTACAGAGAGTTCTCTGTTTAGCTCTGTTTCCCACTTTTTAAGTGGATTACTTGGTTTGCTGCTTTTCAGCTTCTTTAGTTCTTTATATATACTGGATATGAGTCCTCTGTCAGATAAAGGGTTGGTGAAGATTCTTTCCCAATCTGTAGGCAGTTGTTTTGTTTTGATGACGGTGTCCTTTGCTTTACAGAAGCTGTTCAGTTTCATGAGGTCCCATTTATTGATTGTTGCTCTTAGAGCCTGTGCTGTTGGTGTTCTGTTCAGGAAGTTTTCTCCTGTACCAATGAGTTCTAGGGTATTCCCCACTTTTTTTTCTAACCGATTTAATATGTCTTGTTTTATGTTGAAGTCTTTGATCCACTTAGACTTAAGTTCTGTGCAGGATGATAAGTATGGATCTATTTTCATTTTTCTGCATGTAGACATCCAGTTGGACCAGCACCATTTGTTGAAGATGCTATCTTTTCTGCATTGTAAGGTTTTGGCATCTTTGTCAAAGATCAGGTGTCCATAAGTATGTGGGTTTATTTCTGGGTCTTCTGTTCAGTTCCATTGATCCACCATTCTGTTTCTATGCCAGTAACACGCAGTTTTTATTAGTGTTGCTCTATAATACAGCTTAACATCAGGGATGGAGATACCTCCAGAAGATCTTTTATTGTAGAGGATTGTTTTAAAAATTCTGGGTTTCTTGTTATTCCATACGAAGTTGAGAATTTTTCTTTCCAGGTCTGTAAAGAATTGTGTTGGTAATTTGATGGGAATTGCATTGAATCTGTAGATTGCTTTTGGTAAGATGGCCATTTTTACTATGTTAATCCTGCCAAGCCATGAGCATGGGAGATCTTTCCATCTTCTGATATCTTCTTCTATTTCTTTCTTCAGAGAATTGAAATTTTTTTTCATACAATTCTTTGACTTGCTTGGTTAAGGTTAATCCAAGGTACTTTATGTCCTTTGTGGCTATTGTGAAGTATATTGTTTCCCTAATTTCTTTCTCAGCCCTTTTGTCTTTTGTATATAGGAGGGCTACTGATTTTTTTTAAGCTAATTTTGTATCCGGCCACTTTGCTGAAGGTGTTTATCAGCTGTAGGAGTTCCCTGGTAGAGTTTTGGGGTCACTCACATATACTATCATATCATCTGCAAATAGTGATAATTTGACTTCTTCCTTTCCAATCTGTATCCCCTTGATCTCCTTCAACTGTCTTATTGCTCTAGCAAGGACATCTAGAACTATGTTGAAGAGATATGGAGAGAGTAGGCAGCCTTGTCTTGTCCCTGATTTCAGTGGGATTGCTTTAAGTTTCTCTCCGTTCAGTTTGATGTTGGCTATAGGCTTGCTGTATATCGCCTTTACTATGTTTAGATATGTGCCTTGTATCCCTGATCTCTCCAATACTTTAAACATGAATGGATGTTGGATTTTGTCAAATGATTTTTCAGCATCTAGGGAGATTATCATGTGTTTTTTTTTTTCTTTCAGTTTGTTAATATGGTGGATCACATTGATGGATTTCTGTATATTGAACCACCCCTGCATACCTGGGATAAAGCCTACTTGGTCATAGTGGATGATATCTTTGATGTGTTCTTGGATTCAGTTTGCAAGTATTTTGATAAGTATTTTTGCATCAATGTTCATAAGGGAGATTGGTCTGAAATTCTCTTTCTTTGTTGGGTCTTTGTGTGGTTTAGGTACCAAGGTGACTGTGGCTTCATAGAATGAGTTTGGTAATGTTCCTTCTAATTCTATTTTGTGGAATAGTTTGAAGAGAATTGGAGTTAGCTCTTCTTTGAAGGTCTGGTAGAATTCTGCACTGAAACCATCTGGTCCTGGGCTTTTTTTGGATGGGAGACTTTTGATGACTGCTTCTATTTCTTTGGGGGATATAGAACAGTTTAATTGATTTACCTGGTCCTGATTCAGCTTTGGTAAGTCAAATCGATCAAGAAAATTGTCCATTTCATTTAGATTTTCAAATTTTGTGGCATATAGACTTTTGAAGTAAGTCCTAATGATTGTTTGGATTTCCTCAGTGTCTGTAGTTATATTCCCCTTTTCATTTCTGATTTTGTTGATTTGGGTGGTGTCTCTCTGCCTTTTAGTTAGGTTGGCTAAGGGTTTGTCTATCTTGTTGATTTTCTCAAAGAACCAGCTCTTGGTTTCATTGATTCTTTGAATTGTTTTATTTGTTTCTAATTGATTGATTTCAGCCCTGAGTTTGATTATTTCCAGCCGTCTACTCCTTTTTGGTGTGTCTGTTTCTTCTTTTTCTAGGGTTTTTAAGTGAGCCATTAAGTTGTTTGAATGAGCTGTCTCGAATTTCTTCTTGAAGGCACTTAGTGCTATGAACTTTCCTCTTAGCACTGCTTTCATTGTGTCCCACAAGTTTGGGTATGTTGTGTCTTCATTTTCATTGATTTCTAGGAAGACTTTACTTTCTTTCTTTCTTTCTTCCCTAACACAGCTGTCATTTAGTAACAAGTTGTTCAGTTTCCATGTGTGCGTAGGCTTATTGCTATGTCTGTTATTGTTGAGGTCCAGCTTTATTCCATGGTGATCAGACAGGATACAGGGGATTATTTCATCTTCTTGTATCTGTTGAGGCTTGCTTTGTGACCAACTATATGGTCTATTTTGAAGAAGGTTCCATGAGGTGCTGAGAAGAAGGTAAATTCTTTTGTGTTTGGGTGTAAAGTTCTGTAAATGTCTGTCAGGTCCATTTGATTCATGACCTCTGTTAGAGTCATTGTTTCTTTGTTTAATTTCTGGCTTGTTGACCTGTCCTTTGTTGAGAGTGGGGTGTTGAAGTCTCCCATTATTAATGTGTGGGGATCTATGTGTGGTTTAAATTTTATCAATGTTTCTTTTACAAATGTGGGTGCCCTTGTATTTGGGGCATAGATGTTCAGGATTGTGATGTCTTCCTGGTGGAATTTTCCCTTGATGAGTATGAAGTGTCCTTCCCCATCTCTTTTGATTAATTTTGGTTAAAAGTCTATTTTATCAGATATTAGAATGGCTACTCCTGCTTGCTTCTTGAGTCCATTTGCTTGGAAAGCCGTCTTCCAACCCTTTACCCTCAGGTAATGTCTATCTTTGTGACTTAGGTGTGTTTCTTGTATGCAACAGATTGCTGGGTTTTGTTTATGCATCCATTCTGTTAATCTGTGTCTTTTTATTGTAGAATTGAGTCCATTGATGTTGAGAGTGATTAATGGCCAGTGGCTGTTAGATACTTTAATTTTGATGTTGGCTGTGGTCATAAGGTTGTGTGCTTGGTTGCTTTTTGTTTTACTGTAGTGAGGTTAATTATTTCCTGTGTTTTCTTGGAAGTAGCTAGTTTTCTTGGGTTGTATTTTCCCTTCTAGTGTCTTCTGTAACACTGGATTTGTGTGTAGGTATTGTTGAAATTTGTTTTTGTCATTGAATATCTTGTTTTCTCCGTCTATGAGGACTGAGAGCTTTGCAGCGTGTAGTAGCCTGGGCTGACATCTGTGTTCTCTTAGGGTCTGCATGATATCTGTCCAGACCCTTCTGGCTTTCATAGTCTCTGTTGAAAAGTCAGGTGTGATTCTAATGGGTTTGCCATTATATGTTACTTGGCCTTTTTCCCTTGCAGCTTTCAGTAATTTTTCTTTGTTCTGTATACTTACTGTTTTGATTATTTTGTGGCAGGAGGATTTTCTTTTCTGCTCTAATTTATTGGGTGTTCTGTAGGCCTCATGTATTCTTATTGGCCTCTCCTTTAAGTTGGGGAAATTTTCCTCAATGATTTTGTTGAAAATATTTTCTAGTCCTTGGAGAAGGGAATCTTCTTTTTCCTCTATACCTATTATTCTTAGGTTTTGTCTTTTCATATTGTTTTGGATTTCTTGGATGGTCTGTGTCAGGAATTTTTTGGATTTAACATTTTCTTTAACAGATACATCTATTTCTTCCATTGTATCTTCTACACCTGAGATTCTTTCTTCCATCTCTTGTAGTCT
>NW_026594332.1:0-7739 GCF_907164565.1 Psammomys obesus | reverse complement strand
GCAAATAAAAAACATCATTTAGGATTTTTTTTTTTTTTTTTTTTTTTTACAAACACTTGGTTATTAAGCTGGCTTGGTGGAATTTTCTTGAAAATCATCAATTACTTACCAGTGGTCCCAAGCCAAGGAAACAGCTATCAAGTAAGTTAAAATGACCAGAGAGAAATCTTCCCCTTAATTTAATTCTGCAGTGATGAGCAGAAATGTGAGGTTTTTGCCGCTGATGTCACAGTGGAAAGCTATTATGAGAAATTTATAGATTAGATTCTCCTAATTTTAGTTAATCTCAATTATTTCAGTGGGTCCCTTATTAAATATATGATGAAAAAAATAAAATAAAGCCAAGTTGCTACAAATATGATTCAGGTTGAAAGGAGACATACTTATGCCAATGTATACAAACTGGAGTGGTAACTGCCAGTACAATGAGGAATGAAGACTTTGTGGATTTTGTTGACCTGGTGAACTCATGATATTTGTAATTGCTTATTTGTTACATCAATGATGTCAATATCATCAATGTTCACAATATAGCCCACTGGGATAATCATGACTAACTCCATGCATTTATATAATTATGTATGAACCTCGGTAGAAGAGAAAAGTCTAATGTTAAATACTGTTATTTATATGATATACCATAATAATACAGAAATGTTATAATCAGAACCAGAACAGTTTATCTCATTTTTGTCTATGGCGAAAACAAAGTACCATAGCTGTGTCATTAGTTCAGGGGCTCCCACAAAGTTACCACATGGAACTCAGCTCAAGAGGAAGCTTCTCTGAGCTTATTCCTCAGGCATGACTCTCAGCTCCTTGGTGGTTGCTAGAATGAGGACCTTAGGTACTTGCTAGTTTTTATAGGAGATGTTTTCTACCAAACAGACTTTTCTATTGGGCAGCTTCAAATCCAGCTTCCTGCAGAGAAGATTGGCTTGAAAGAAGGCCAAGCAAGATGGCAGCCATGGGCATTTTCAACCCTCTTCTTAGGAGTACTAGCTATCTCTCTCTTTCTTCATATTTAACTAGTTGCAAGTATATTCCAAATAAAATCTCTGCTTAAAGGAAGAGAATTGTACACATTCACAAATACCAGAAAGTGGGGGTCCCTGGGAGTCATCTAACTTGCTAGCTACTACTTATCATCCACAGGGGTTACAACCTCTTCCTCCTAATCACCTGCAGGCTCTGGCTATAATCTTTGAGTCTTCTGAAAAAAGCAATAAAAGCCCTTAGTGAAGGGTAGAACTTCAGCTTTCTTCAAGATCCTAGACTGTTTTAGTAGACAATTCTATTCAATGTTTATTGAATTATTACTCACTCAGCAGACATGCATCAAATTCTATAAGCATTGGCAAATATAAGCCATGTATACCCAAGCAAAGCGAAAAATCCGCTTGATAATAGCTATTATACTGTTGTATGCCTCAGAACTAGTTATGTCACTCTAGCTACCTATTGCTTAACAAGCTGCCCAAACTTGGCAGCTTAAAATAAATAAACATTATTTTCATATATCAAGCTCTATAAGTCAGAAACTCAGAAGTGGCTGAGGGGGGTTCCTCTGGTTGATGTCTCTCAAAAGGCTGTAGTCAAGATGTTGGCTAAAGCTGTTATCCTCAAAAGGCTTAGTGGAGGGTGGCTATCTACTTATTTGGTGGCCACCCTCATGGCATCAAGATAATGATGAGAGGTTCAAGTCCTTACCACGAGGCCACTCCACCATGTTGTTTGAGTGGGCTCATCACATAATATCTGAACTTCACAAAAAAAAAAAAAAAAATCAAGCTTAAGTTGACTCTGAGAGCCACAGAAACTAGTTTAAATCTCAACAGTCATTCTTGTCTTAGTGTTTGTCCACATTGTGGGCACGTGATAGATGAACTCTGGAGCACTAAATATGGCTACAATGTCCTACTCCAAATGATTCAGCAAAAAGTTGACTCTTTCAAAAGGGACAGGAGACCCCACTGCAAGAGGTCAGTACTCTAAAAGCAGACAGGCACAGTAACAGCAAATGAGCCCTGTGGCCAAGCTGCAGAAAAAACAAAAAGCAGACAGAATTTTTTTGTGTTTCTATTTTTCATCCTTGGGCGTAGAAGTCACTATTGTGGAGCCTGTATAGGCACAGGGCTGCTCACATTGTTTCTTCTTTAATCCCAACCACTGATAAATTGTGTGTTCCTGGAGACAGGGATAATTCATTTTATTTACTTGACACCATTTACCCCATTCTCATCTTCCTTTATACTTTGAGGCAATTTTCATACTTTCTAAATATTTGTGGATCTGATTGCATTGTGAGATTTTAAATATTTTCTCATGTCCTTTGCTCCACATTCTCTCCCATTTCAGAAGTACAGTTGACTCCAGACTTCCTTACCTCAGGGTAAGACGGAGGTGCCGTGTGAAATAGTCAACCACCAGACAGTGTGACTTTGGTGTCTAAGACCTAAACTCCTGGGTAAAGGAAGAAAGTTTGATGTGGTGTTGAAGAGGAGCCTTCTCAGGTGTAGTTGCAAACAGAACAACTAGGGAAGGAGGGTGAGCCCACGACTGACAGCCTCCAAACAGCTCCGCCACCTGCTTGTCGAAATGACGGGTAAGGAATATGGAGGAGAGTTCTGGAGTGCCACATACGGAAAGCAATTCCAGGGATGTGCAAATCCTGCAACAAAAATAACTACAAAGCGGTAATGTGCTGCCTGCCCAGGGTTGCTAACAGTCCGGGACACCGAGCGGTTATATTTGATAACCACAGTGCTTCTGAACTCCTGGGTTTTGAAATGGGGGGGGGGGGATCTACAAGGATTGAAATGAGCCAGGTTTGAAATTAAAAAAAATAATAATAATAACTGTCATTCATAGAGATGGTACTCTTCTAGTACATTTGAGTATGAAATTATACCTGCTATACCTCTTTGCTTAACTAAATTGTTAGCGATGTAAACTTAGCAAAATAATTGCTAAGTACTAGAACAGGAAACTGCCCTCATATATCATTAGGTTAGAAGGGAGCATGACAACTGGGCATGTCTATGACCTTCGGTGCTCAGTAGGGTGACGCAGGAGCATCACTGCAAGTTCAAGGCCAGCTTAGGTTCTACAGAGACCTGGAGGCACCATCGTGAGAGCTGCCTTTAAAAAACTAAAAAATAAAGGGAGTGCGATGGGAAGTTATGTTATGTGTTCCTGAATGACAGCTCAGTCCCCAATTTGTTTTTTAACTTTAAGAAAATTATTTCATTATTCTTCCCAGATGTATCATATTTTTCAAATATGTAAACTAATACTGTCTGCTTAGTTGGGTGCATATGAAGATAATTGAGATAAAAATCAATGAAGTGGCTAACAATGACAGTAATTGTATATTAACAGTACAGGCCTTTTCAGAACCGAAAAACCTTGAAATTCATATACACAAATTAGTAATGATTGTCTCATCATTTTGACAACAAAAGCACTCTTTGCCTATATATTTAAAATTAATTCTTCAAAGGTTAATTAACATTTCTAAAGAGAGTGGGTATTATTTACATTAGAAATAGACAAAAAATGTTTCTCCAGTTTAAAAATTTTCAACTCAAAATGAAATATAGAATAAAAAGAGAGTTATATTTCTTGAGACATTTTGGACATGGAGAAGAAAGTGTAGTCGGGACAAAAACACAAATAAATTATGGGATATTGCATATTATAATTAAGGCTGTATTAAATTGTGTATACTCATATATCACACATGTATGCCAGAAGAGGCCCTTTTCCCGCATGAATTTATAACCAATATGTCAATGAAATCCATTTTTCGGATGATAGATGGAACATCATACATGACAGTGAGGCATAGCCTAAAAGCAAGAGCAGTAAATGGCACTCTTCTCACTTACTGTATGTGTCACTAGAAAGAGTGATTATTTCTCACAAGTAGAGGTGAAGTCAGGGACCATTATAGTCCATATTTAAGTGGTTTTTCTCTTTTCTTCTACATCCACCAACATGATTAAATAATGATTTGGCTCAGCTGAGACTGGAGTTGTGGCGGCTACACGTTCATTCCCAGACAAGCTTGTAAATGTCTTCAAGGTTCAGCTCCAGAGAAGCACAGAGATAAGGAAAGGCACCGCTAAGTCAGAACCAGACAGGCCCACCTCAGGAGGAAGAGGGAGTCTCAAGAAGCAGGTCACCAACACAGTGACAACTGCAACACTGTCTTTCACTGGCAGCTCATAGCCTTGGGCAAGGCCTAACCCCTGGTGAAGAGGAAAGTGCTGTGGGAAGGACTTTGAAACCAGCTGACTGAGGCAAAGCCAGGCCTTGAGGTGGATTTGAATACAGTCCCAAGATCATCAAGGCAGACAGATCAAGGTAGTGTTTGGTCAAGGTCTTTCTGAGGGCCAGGTAGAAAGTGTTAGGGTCACATTTCTGTTCCAAAGCATCAGTAACAATACAGTGAGGGTTAGTGATCACTTGGGGGTCTCCACAAGCATGGTAATTGGTACTTCAGGGTGAAAGAGGAGCAGGAGCTATCTCTCCAGAAAAAGGAGTATAAAATGTCTCAGCAGGACCTTATATTAGAGACTCTATCATCCCAGTGATTTTTGCTTTGGGTTACTGTAGGCATAAGGTTATTGTATAATTCAAACACTGATTTCTGTAGTACCCCCTACCCCCTCTTATCTGGTTGAAATCCTTGTTCTGAGAATCTCCTGTCTCAGTGTTGTGTAAACACTGCTCCCCAATTGTTCCCTGATATGCCAATAAAGAAGCTACAGCCAATTGCTGAGCAGGGGAGAAAATAGGGCTGGACTTCCTGCCAGCCAGGGGAGGAGGAGTTAGAAAAAGTAGGGGATTGAGAAATATGCAGAGGTCTAGGGGACAACAGGACCTGAGCTGGAGCAAAGAAAGCTACAAAGCACAAGTATCTCTGGGAAGATACGCTGGAAAGAAACAAGAGTAGCTTACAGGGTTAAGAATAGAGTAATAACTGCTCAATTATTATGTTGTGAAGCTTATTATTAAACAAATATAAAAGAGTCAATTATTTGTGTAATAGCCAGAGTAAGAGAGAAAACAAACATAGTTTTATAAAATAACCCTGACAGGCAGGTAACCATTATAAATGACAACAACTGAAGTTCTCCTGCTTGATGTCCAGAGTTAGTTCAGGATTGTAATCTAAATTACTCTTGCTTCTGAACAACCCAGTAAGGTGACCAGAGCTGAGAAGGACATGGGTGATAAATCAACTTTTTGCTTTCCTTTTAATTTCATTTATTTGTTTATAGAAACTGCTGTGTGTACAGTACTATGATAGTTCTATAGTTCTTGATAATTTAATTTAATTTAATTTAATAATATCTCATTTTATGTTTGCTAAGAGCACAATGTGCTAAGCAAAGCCCCATTTCCAGGTGGGTAAACTAAAATGCAGAGAAGTTCCACGGCCTGTCCAAGGTCCTATTGTTAGTAATCAGGCACCTCCATGGCCAGCCCGAGGGAGTTAGGACAGCAGGACACGTCATCACTAGCTGCCCAAATGCAACACATTCCCACTGTTTCCAGCACTTGTGCTACAGCTGCTTATTAAAAACCTTGTTTCTTGCCCCCCCTTCTCTTTCCCTCCACCTTCACCCAGAGGTTTCCTCTGTACCCCCTCCCTTAATAAACTTTCCATGTGAGATCTGTCACATGTGACTTTATGGCTTCTACAGAATAGATCTTAACACCTATGGTCTGATGAATGGGAGGAAAGGCATTTGCTGCCAGCCTCAGATTTGCCAGCGTAATGCCATGATGCCATCATAGAAGCCTTTGTATTAGAGTAGAATCTCACATTACCATTTGACAAAATAATTCTTCAAGTTTTTCTCTTCTCACTTTACCTACTTTTATTTATTTCCTGATTCATAAATTTTTTTATTAATTACACTTTATTCATTTTGTATCCTCTCATAAGCCCCTCCCTCCTCCCCTCCCGGTCCCACCATCCCCCCTTTTCTGCATGCATGCCCCTCCCCAAGTCCACTGATAGGGGAGGTCCTCCTCTCCTTCTTTCTGATCTTAGTCTATCAGTTCTCATCAGAAGTGGCTGCATTGTCAGGGTTCTAGGTTATCTCCACGGATAGTCCTTGGTTGGAGTATGAGTCTCTGGGAAGTTCCCTGTGTTCAAATTATCTTGTTCTGTTGCTCTCCTTGTGGAGTACCTGTCCTCTCCAGCTCTTACTATTTCCCACTTCTTACATAAAATTCCATTCGCTCTGCCCATCGGTTGGCCATCAAGCTCAGCATCTGCTTTGACAGTCTGCACGGCAGAGGCTTTCAGAGGCCCTCTGTGGCAAGTTCCTAGGTTGTTTCCTGTTTTCTTTTTCTTCTGATGTCTATCCTCTTTGCCTTTCAGGATGGGGATTGTACATTTTAGTTAGGGTCCTCTCTTTTGCTTAGTTTGTTTAGATGTACAGATTTTAGTGGGTTTATTCTATGTTGTATGTTTATCTGAGTAAGTATATACCATGTGTGTCTTTTTGCTTCTGGGACAACTCACTCAAGATGATCCTTTCCAGGTCCCACCATTTACCTGCAAATTTCATGATTTCCTTATTTTTCATTGCTGAGTAATACTCCATTGTATAGATGTACCACAGTTTCTGCATCCATTCTTCAGTTGAGGGGCATCTGGGCTGTTTCCAGCTTCTGGCTATTACAAATAAAGCTGCTACAAACATGGTTGAGCAAATGTCCTTTTTGTGTATGTGAGCCTCTTTTTAAAAATTAAATTTTTCCTTAAAACATTGTGGTTTGACAAGTTAATGAGTTAGCCTCTGTGTATAAACCTCGCTTCATGACATGCTATGTATTTTAGGAGATGCATTAAGATGCTTTCTTTATTAAATCTAATAGTTTAAAAAAGCTTTCTTATAAAGGTTTATACAGCCTCTCTCTCCAAAGTTTTCTAGCTTCTTTCATCTTAGTAGGCTGGACCCTAAAAAAACACATAGGAAAGAAAAGATGTTATTTGGCTTTCTTTCCTCCTTTGGCACCTGGCTACAATACAACAAGAAGAGGGAAAGCAGATTTGAAAGTAGTTAAGATATAACAAGATGTTATATATATTTTTTTTCTTAAAAACTTGTATCTACATGTTCAACCCATTTTTTG
The DNA here is from genome assembly GCF_907164565.1 of Psammomys obesus. Classification (NCBI taxonomy): domain Eukaryota; kingdom Metazoa; phylum Chordata; class Mammalia; order Rodentia; family Muridae; genus Psammomys; species Psammomys obesus. Next base: position 581 of record NW_026594332.1, on the reverse strand, counting down.
TATGATAATTTTGTTTGTTTTTATACCTAAAGTTTCCTGAGGATTGCTGAGACGGCTCAGTAAGTGAAGACACTTGCCACCAAACATGATGACCTCATTTTATAGGAACCAAGGAATCCTGGGTTAATGGAGAATACTGGCTCCTGCAAATTGTCTTCTGACATCTGCCTGTGCCATGACATGAATATGCCCCACATACACTCTTACATACAGAAATCACAGCAGGAGGTAAATGTAAAAAAATAAAATAAAATTACAAAAAATTAATTTCCTCGACATCCACTAAATTTAACCTCAATTTATTTAATATTTTTCTATATAAAAAGCATGATTCTTAAAGTAAGCTGCTGTTGCTATATACATACTTTTTTATATTTTTTATTATCTATTTAAATAGTTCTAAATAATGTACTTTTGGTAAACATTAATATTCTCATTCTCTTTTGCTTGTGCAACAAATACTCTTTAAATACTCACTGCATTTTAAGTTCTAATGTAAACCGTAAATGAACAAAAAGAAGAAATAAAGAAAGAAAGAAAGAAAGAAAGAAAGAAAGAAAGAAAGAAAGAAAGAAAGAAAG
>NW_026594331.1:0-2811 GCF_907164565.1 Psammomys obesus | reverse complement strand
TGTTTAGTGCATAAATAATAGATATGCCAATGTTAGAGAAAAAAAAAACCAACTTTGCACTGTCATAGTGAAGGGCATAATCACTGGGGGTTTCTTCATTTAGTGATAAAGTCTGAGTCAAAGATTCCATTTATGAAGGTGTAACTATAATCAACATTACTATCTCCCAGGGCAAAAGGAACAAAAATGCATAGAAGAAATTGTGTTTAAACAATAAACACAATAATGTGTAATGACAAAGATGAGCAGGAGACAACAAAATTTAACATTCTCTGCCCTACGTTAAAGACTACTACAGATTGGAAACATATACTAATTTATACTATGTTCCAAAGAAAGGATCAACAAATAACATGGTAGCATGCTGTATTTAAGAGTGAAATGAAATATAACGTACAATGATATAAAATTCACATTGTTCAGCAGTCAGTGTAGTCTGTAGTTTTGTGTGTATGTGTGTGCATATGTGTATACATACACAGTTTGGGTATGGTTGAGAGGCTGTCAAGGTCAAGTGTCTTCCTCAATTGACTTTCATCTCTGTTTTAGTTTTAAATCATACTTATGTACTTATTTACATTTTCACATGTGTGTACACCCATGTGGGAATATGGGTGTACACATGTATGCAATGTTTCTTCAAAAGAAACATTGCAAAAGTCAGTTCTCTTCTTCTATTATGTGGGACCTGAGGATTGAACTTAAGTTGTCTAGTTTGGCAACAAGTACCTTTGAGCCTCTGAGCTCTTTTGTGGGACTTCCCACTGTATTTTTTTTTTCTAAGCTCATGAATTTTGATTGACTAGTTGGCAAGCACTGCAGATTCTCTTTTCTCATCCTCCCCAAAGCTCGGAGGATGGAGGGTACATTGTGCAGGTTCCTTTTCATTAGTAGAGATCAAACCCAGATCCTCAGGCATGCGTGGCAGTTTCCCACCAGAGCTGTCTCTCCAGGCTATGTCCAGCATTTCATTAAAACCGGAATTCACAGTAGAAAAGAAGCAGGAATGTCACTCTTACCCATAACAATTTTAGTCAAAGCATAAATGACAAAAGAATCCAATTATAACACAAAATTAGACCTTACATATCATATAACTCTGGGCATGAATTAGATGACCCTAAGAATGTAAGAGGAAAAAATAGAAAATATTTTTACAACCCTGAAAAGTACTAGAGAGAGAGAAAAAAACCAAATCTTTCAAAATGAGAAAATAAACTTCATGGCTTTCCAGGATTACAACCTACAGAAAAGGTATATATATATTTAAATATATATATTTAAGCCCTGCCTCAGTGATCTCTTGACCAGTATGGAATAATCTAGGGATATTACTGACATGAAGAAGAGTATTTTGCAAACAAGAAAACGGTAACTAAATTCATTCTCAACAGTACTGTGTTACAGGACAGATCAGGGAGAATTCTTCCGGTAGAGAACATGGCACACCAGGCTGAAACTGAATGTAAACAAAGGACTGGAAAAAATTGTGGGCACATCGCTATATAAATGACATATTTTTAAATATTTAGAAAGTGAGAAGTTTAAAACTCAAGAGCTTTTGTTGTTTTGGGGAGGACCTAAATTTTGTTCCCAGCACCCAAGTGGCAATCTACAAACATCTGCAAGTCTAGTGCCATGAGTTCTGACAAGCTCTCTGCCCCTCACTAGTACCAGGCTTGCAGATGAAACATACACATACATGGAAGAAAACTTTCATAATAAACAAAAATAAATCTTAAAATAAAAATATGACATTACACAATGCTCTTTACATTTCTAATGCACATACCCAGAGACGCACACAGGTCGCACAGAAAGTGACAGATGTACGTGAAGTAGCACAGCATCATTTATTGTCTGTCACAAATCAAGGAAATAAACGGATTTGTAGAGTACCAGCTTAAAAAAGAAAAGAAAAGAAAAAAAAACGTTGGATACTATGCCAACATAACGGACATGATAGACTCCTATCAATAAAAATATTTTAAAGGAAGACAGTTGACAGAATGAACAGAAGAAATAGAAAACAAATAGCAAGATGGTAGACTAGTGAAATACATTAGTTTAAAAGAACAATAATTAAATTAAGTGTAAATAATCTTAACCTTATATTTTATTTAAAAAAAAAACAGTAATACAATCAGGTATTGTGACATATGCTTGTAAACCCTACACTTGGAAAGAAGATACAGAAAGACTGTGAGTTGAAGACCAGTCTGAGGCTATGTAGCTAGTCACTGTCTCAAGAAAAACTAAGAAAAGAGCCCTGTGCCCAAATATTTTGGCTCTGTTGCTCTCCTTATGGAGCTCCTGGCCCCTCCAGGTCTTCCTATCTCCACCTTCTTCCATAAGATTCCCTGCACTCTGCCCAAAGTTTGGCTATGAATCTCAGCATCTGCTTTAATACCCTCTTGGGTAGTCTTTCAGAGGCCCTCTGTGGTAGGCTCCTTGTCCTGTTCCCTATTTTCTCCCTCTTCTGATGTCCATTCTGTTTGCCTTTCTGAGTGAGGATTGATCATCTCACCCAGGGTCCTTCTTCTTGCTTAGCCAATGTAGGTGCACAGATTTTAGTATATGTATGTTAGTATATTATATGTCCAATATCCAGTTATAAGTCAGTATATACCATGTGTGTCTTTCTGCTTCTGGGATACTTCACTCAGGATGATCTTTCCTAGTTCCCACCATTTCCCTCAAAAAAAAAAAAAATAGAGGGAAGAGCAGTTGAAGAAGAGATGAGTTATCAGCACTTGGCTTCAATACACACACACACACACACACACACACACACACACACACACACACACA
>NW_026594330.1:0-10552 GCF_907164565.1 Psammomys obesus | reverse complement strand
ACACACACACACACACACACACACACACACACACACACACACACACATATTCAGGCACACTCATACATACCTCATATTTCATGCCCAGGGTTTTTTTCTGAGACTGATGCTCCAACCAAGGACCATGCATGGAGATAACCTAGAACTCCTGCACAGATGTAGCCCATGGCAACTTAGTCTCTAAGTGTGTTCCCAAGTAAGGGGAACAGGGACTGTCTCTGACATAATCTGATTGGCCTGCTCTTTGATCACCAACCCCTGAGGGGGGAGCAGCCTTACCAAGCCGCAGAGGAAGACAATGCAGCCAGTCCTGATGAGACCTGATAGACTAGGATCAGATGGAAGGGGAGGAGGATCTCCCCTATCAGTGGACTTGGAGAGGACATGGGAGGCGATGAGGGAGGGAGGCTTGTGTTTCGAGGGGACAGAGAGGAGGCTACAGCTGGGATAAAAAGTGAATAAATTGCAATAAATATAAAACAATATAAAGAAGAAAAACTAAGAACTAAAAATATATGTAGGATTAAAAATGAAAATATACTAGCAGCATACAAGATGAAAATTTAATATGCAAGCATTAGTCTAAAGAAAGTGAACAAATAAGCAGGAATTAAAAATAAGTGGAGGAGCTGGGGAGAGGACTTGGTCTATAAAGTGGTGCCACATAAACATGAAGACCTGTGCTCATCCTCAGCATCCTTGTAAAAAGTTAGGCATGATGAGTCTGTAAGTAATCTCAGTGCTGAGGAGGTAGAGATGTTTAGGAGTTCACAAGCCAAATAAGTCATCTCCAGGTTCAGTGAGAAGCTGTGTTTCAAAAAAATAGAAGGAAGAGCAGTTGAGGAAGAGATGAGTTATCAGCTCTTGGCTTCAATACACACACACACACACACACACACACACACACACACACACACATGTTCAGGCACACACATACATACACATGAACTTGTATTCAGCAAAACAGAGGAAGTTTTAAGGAGAAGTAGACAACTGATCAGAGTCTTTACAGTCCTCCTCCAGTACCGAACAAGACTAGACGATCAGAAATGACAGGATGTGATAACTAAACCGATGTTGGAACAGGACCAGCAGCTGCAGAGCACACACCCTTCCAAGCACAGTTGAAGCAGTCTCTGAAATCCAGTATGTTACATCACAAAACATTTAAAATCTTAAAATGTCTTCATAAGTTATTTTCTTTATATAAGTTCATGGCATCCACTAATATACTTTTTTTTTCTTTTCTTATGTGTATGATCATAGTTTCTTAGTTGTCACTTAGGATCCCAATACTAAGCAAAGCAGAAATGAGAAAAATATGCACTGGTGCTGTCATATAAATATTACAGTGAAAACTCTTGATCACTACCATCAATTATAACATTATAGTGGGTGTTCATAGATGGCCTGAATTATAGTTAGATACATTCCCTTTGTATCAACAGCATTGAGAATTTGTCATTAAAGAAATTTGTATTTTGTACAAAAATGTTTACGCCTACTGAGAGGTTCTTATAATTTTCATCATTCATTATTTTAGATTGTCACAGTAATTTATTCATGTATACCATCCTTCATGTTGACCATCCTTAGATCCTCAAGATACATTATGTTTGATCAGGTACAAGATCCTTTTAACATTCTCTTGAATTTAGTGTGGATTCATTTGCTAGAAATATAATCAGGAATTTTGAATCCATGAACATATGGAATGTTGTCCAGCAAAATTATTTTCTCATAGTTCTTTTGTCTAAATTTGGTTTCTGACATAAAAAAATAAGTCTGTAAGTTATCACTGAAATTTTTGGAATAATTTGAAGTAGATCATTTTTAGATCTAATTTTTGACCTTTGTTTGGATTCATCTAGAAAGCCTTCACTGGTGCAAGTCTGATTCCTGCTACTTATGTTCTTCATTTCTTAACAGTTGAGTTGTTTCTCTTTTCAACACATCTTTAACACTAGGAAATGGTATGGGCAGAGGAGGCAGTCTCACTTTTCGTGGAACATTGGTTTATCTGACTGTACTTATTGGTGGCTCAGTCTCCATGTGGATTCCCAAGTAAGGGGAGCAGAGGCTGCCTCTGTCATGAACTCGATTGCCTGTTCTTTGATAACTTGCCCCTGGCGATGAAGCCTTACCAGGCCACAGAGGAAGAGGTTCCAGGAAGTTCTGATGAGATTTTATAAGCTTTGGGCAGATGGCAATAGTGGAGAACTCCCTCTTTCAGTGGACTAGGGGAAAAGAATAGGGGGGAAGAAGGAAGGAGGGTAGAATTGGGAGGAGATGAGGGAGGGGGCTTCAATCAGGATATATAATGAATAAATTGTGAAAAAATAAAAATAAAAAGATAACCACATAGTGCATTAACTTTTAAATGTGTCAAGTATGATAGAACAAAGTTCAAAATGTTATTATAGTATCAAGTGGGAAAAACTGGACCTGGCCTTGGGAGCTGATAGTTTGCCTAAGCTGAGACTGATGGAAAGAGTAAGTAGACAAAAAGAGAACTGACCTTATGAGCAGGATGCACTGTGTGGATAAAGCCCTCAAAATGAATACAAGTGTTTCATGTAACAACTTTTCTTTAAGTTGTTTTGTTTAATATTCTTTTATATTCTCTCCTAGCCTTTAATTCTCCCTCCCTTCCAGTGTCTTTCTCATCCTCCCTCATTCTCTCTTTATGTTTATTTTTGGTTACCTTCTGCTAAAGGTGTAGCAAGGCATCTTCAAAGGATAAGTCTCAGAAGTAGTAGCCAACATTGAAACCTCAACTCTAGATTCTAGTATTTGTACAGCAACGTTGTTTTGTTTTGTTTTCTTTCCTTTTAACTATTAATTTAACACATTTTGTCTTTGTTTAAGATAAGCTCATATCAAGCATGTTTAAAAGGATGATACAAATAGATAACAATTGCATTGCAATAAGGATTGAAGGGATTGTGTGCCCATGTCTGCCAAGCTATAAACATTTAAAAGAACATAGCTACATAGTCACATGTATAGTTAACATTGAGCAGCACCACTGCTTCCATTTTGCATTCTCCAGAATCTATGTAGATGTGGTTTTACTTAATCTTTGCAAATTCATCGTAGTCGGGTTATTGTTCTCATGATGAAGAACTAGAGCGTAGAATATTTCAATAACCTAGTGACCACACACTTGATAAACATCCCCTGCCCCTAAAGCAGAGACTACTGCCTTCACATGCTTTAAAAAAAATTATTTTAGGGCCTAAGGTTTGCCTCAGTGGTATATCACTTACCATGTATTATAAGTGCTCCAAATTTCATTCTGAGCATTTCCACAATAATAATAAATAATGGAAATGTTCTTCAATATAAACCATAATATATTTCCCTTTGTGCACCTGCAATAATTTTAAATTTACATGCTGAGAAGAAACAAAATAATAACACATTATTTTGCATTTTTTTGTCAGTTACATTACAAAATCAATTTACTAAGAAAGCTAAACAACTGAAAGAAAAATGTTAAAGGAAGTAAGTAATCAAAATTGAGACATTTTGTTTTGAATTTCTGAGACCTAAATGTCCTTGACAATACTAGGTGGTGATGTGAATCATTTACTGGGAATGTATAATATGAAAATCTTCCACAATTTATGAAGTAGATTAGCAAAGCTACAATGAGCCAGTACCAATCATTTCAACCATCCATCACCATCATCTCCCTTCTCCACTCCTCCTGAAGTTGCTGAGTAGGATGGCATCCCTTTGTATGGAGCAATGGCCGAAGAGGTTAGTGAAAGCAATCGTGTTCATTGGGGCTCAGTCTCAGTGTCTCTCATGGCCTGTATTAAGTTGTAATATACCACAAGCTTTAATCACATGATAAAGTGAAGTGTAACAAAAATAGTAACAGGGTCTCCAGACAATGTAGAGACAATGCTGGCCCAAAGTGGGTACCAGTTTTATAATGTGTTCTCCTGGTTCTCAACTTCTGACTTTCCTTCAGTGGAGATCAATAGTCTAGAGCGTTTCTGTAAACATCTAGCTCCATTGTTTGGAAGGCTCTTCCTGTCTCCTTTCAATGCTCCTAAGATACTATCAATTAGCCAATTCATTCTTTGGCTTCCAATTCCTTATTTTCTTCCTTTAATTGAAGAGTCACAAATAATGCCAAAATCTATAGACTGCAGACTCTTTTCCTCAAAATGCCTGCAGTTTTCCCGTAATACTTTAACATGAGGGAATTGACTCTATTTGCTAGGCATTGCTGTGCAATGCTTCTGCTTGCTTCTCTTGCAGAGACGTTAAGCCAAAAGGTTGCTGTAGTGTTTCTTTGGAAAGTACTTTCTAGCCTGAATAGTAGAGAAGTTGAATGCCTTCCTCCAGGGACTCATAGGTGGTTCAAACAAAAACAAAGGGAGGAGGGGGACACTTGTGCCTGTGTTCATTTGTTCATTGGATGTGGACTGCAATTGCTGAAGAACTACAATCTTGTGTAAGGCAGCTCCCTTCAATGTAAGGCAGTTCCCAAACAGAATCTCAGATATAAACCAACAGTTGCCGTACTGCTTCTGACTAGATGAGTCCATTTTTCCCCCTGAGAGGAAGTACGGAAGAGCTCAGTTTCCTCTCTGTCACTGTGATGTACCAGATCTGAGGATGCACTCCATGCTTTCTCTCCTCTCTGTGCACCACTGTCAATATGAGTCTCTCAACCAACAAGTGTTCATCTAGGAAATGATTGCAGCTGGGCAATGGTGGCACACACCTCTAATCCCAGTACTTGGGAGGCAGAGGCAGGTGGATCCCTTTGAGTGCTAAAGATCAAGATGATTTGCATGATTTGTATGAGCTAGCACACACGGCTGTAGTTTTCTTTCATAATAGGAATGATGCTTCTAAAAATAAAATCTGATGATGACAAGCTGTTTTGAAACATTTGACTTATCTCTTTTTGAAAAGGGGCTGACAATTTGGCAGGTAATACTCAGAACCTTTGATTGCTTCTTCCTCTTGTCTCAATTCTTTCATCTTCCAAGTACATCCTGACATGTGCACAGAACTGAAGTGTCTGAAAAGAATTTGTCATTGTGCACAATGTTCCCTTTGCCTGGAATTTCTTATTCAAACTCAGACACCAAATTCTTAAGCAACCTCTCTGGTCCAAATGAAGCATCATTTTTTCTGAGAAGCCTTTGTCGGCACTCAACTTACAATTACAATAAAATATGACACTCTGTTCAATAAGGATATTTTCAGATGTAGTGGGAATATGCAGACATCCTTTGTAGGTCAAGGAGGGGTTAGAAAATGTGCTATATAAGATCTTCAAATTGAGGTGGTCATCTGTGGGTAATAGGACAAAATGCTCCATCCCAGGAAAGTGCAAGAACACTGAACTGCACACTGACTCTACCTTGTACCTGTCCAACCTCAATTTTAATTTTCTCCCATCTTTTTCCTGCTGTGGCAGAGGAGGCAAGAGGTCTCCAGGGATTAAGCATTTTTATTTGAGATTCTTTACTTGAAAACTAATTTATAGGTCTTAGAAATTTTAATTATATTTAGAGTTTCAGAATGAAAATTTAGAAAAAAACATGTGCAAATGCCTAGGTTCATCTAGGTTCATTCCTACTCTTCCCCTGCTGTTGAGATCCTTTAAATATACAAATATATATATTTGATATATATATATCTTTGATATATATATCTTTGATTTGTTTTTTGTTTGTTTGTTTTTAAATAAAGAGAGACAAAGATGATTCCAAGATAAGAGACTTTTTGACTCAGGGAAGATTTCTGTCTCTGCTGTGTGTATCTGAGTCCTGATTATATGAAAGTGTTTAGAAAAGCTTTGCAGTGCTAAAAGATTCCATACAATTATACAATAATCACAAACTACTGTAGATATCTCGTGAGGAAGAAAACGGTGCTCAAATCAGGTATGTAGAATATATAAACTGAAACTAACTCCTTGAAAGATTGTGCTCAGAAAGACTGTCTTGATGCCATTTGAAGATTAATTTTAATATGCTTTTGTTAAAATGTTTGTGCATATATTTTGATCATATTTGTTCTCTTCCTTCAACTCCTCCCAGAACTTCACTGTCTCCGTACCCACACTGCTGGGAAAGAGATAGTCAGTTTTCCCCAATGGAATAATGTTGGGTATGTCAACCACAGTCCAGGGAAGACCCCATGCCAGGAGTAATGCGAAACTAAAAAGGGACTCCATGTTTTGTATGTGCTTTTTGTTTGGTTTAATGAAGATAGGTCTGATTGCCAAACATTTCTGTCCAGGCTGTTAATTCAGCCTATGCTGGGCTACAGCTTTTGACCACCAGGTGGCAGTAAGTGGAAGTGTTTATCAAAGATGAGCAAGGGAAGTTTTGAAAAAAAAAAAAAAAAAAGAATATCATGAATTCAAAATATATACAGTAGACTTTTGAGTTTGTACATTGGCATACAATTGAAAAAAAGTTAGCGCTCGGTAATTTTTTGAATATTTAAGTAACTAGCGAACTATGCTGCATAAGCGTTCGTTGCTGGGATTTCTGTTCTGTTTAATTGACAAGAAAGAACTATAAGTCTGTCTATGGAGGTACAATATAAAATGTTTTGACATGTTTACAATGTCAGATCAATTAATCAATCTATTTCCATATATGTATGTATACATATATCATATGTGTATACACACACACACACATATATATATATACATACATATACATAAATGACATGCTAGAATTTACATTATGAAGAAAGCATTTCTGATTATGTGCTCTAATGTCAAGGTCTTACTCCCTCTATGGCCACCATTCAACTAAGTATCCTTTGATGGTGTCTTTTAACTTCTACCAAGTCACATGTTTCAATGAAATTAAACTTAGCTTTACTTTAAGTCAGTATGTTGCATATATTAATAAAAGAACTAAAAGTGCCGAGGAATAAAATACACTGGTATAACTTAGCACGAGTGTTCCCATTTACACAGGAAAGGACTAAATAAACAGACATTAAGGGACCTATCAGAGACGATGGAGGGATCAAGAAATGGCTTTGGTACTCTGCTCTCCAGATTCTGATGTGTGATATTTTCTTTAACATACTTAACTTCAGCCAACAGGTGTATCTGTGAACAAATGAGCTGATGACAGGCTTATGTACCTACGTTTATTGTGTTCTTCTACACAGATATACAATCCTATTTTCAACCCAGACAATATTTTCAGTGTATATTGTACTTATGAGACAGAATAGCAGGCTTCTCTCTAGGAATAACACGCATCAGAATCAAACTAAGTCAATAGCTCTGCTCCTCCTTGACTGTGTCTTCAGGGAGATAAATCCAACCTCTTCTGATTTAAGAATAATGACTCCATATATGCTGACTGACTCTACGATATTAAACTGAACTGTTAGGACACTGATGGCAAGACTGAAACAGAGGGACTCTGAATCCTGTCGTGCCTGATATACCTCAGTTGCCAGCCAAATGGTTCTAGCTTCCTGGACACCAACGTCTAGTAATCTGGCTAACTTAAGCTTCAATAGTTTTAGCTTACTTCCTTGTAGAACATACCAATGCCACTTGAGGAGTATGTATGTAAGAGAATGCCTTCTCATCATAGCCCTGGAACAGAAACGGCTAATGATAAAGTAACAGCCCTGTCACTTGTGCTGACCAATGCAATTTTGACTGTTATTTTACAGCTGCTAACCCCCAACCCTCTTCCCCTTCCCTTTCACTTCCATGCCTTGGCCATAAACCACACTACCACTTCAGTTCAAAGGCTGTGTAATATATGACTAGAGTCTGTGATTTTTCAGTTGGCTACCTCACTTGGTTCCAAATAAACTCTTTTCTTTCGGCTGACATCAAGTTAACCTTTCAACCGATGACCAATAAGGATCCAAAAGGACTTCTTACTCACCCTACCCCATGTCTCTCTCCAGATTTGTCTCCTGGTACCAGTTGCCTACTTCTAATATTTTTCTGTGATTTTCTGTTTAGAAACTTACCTGGAGTTCAGGGTAGGTTATCTGGGCATCATTCTCCTTGATGTTTGCTGAAACTGTGTTTCATCCAAGCTATGTTCTGCTTCTTCTCTATGAGACTTAGGAATAAACTCCTTTTTCTGTCCTTGTAAGGAGACAAGCCTCATGTTTTATCCTCTTTTTCAGAAATTATGAGTCTCAAAAGGAGTCAGTATTACATGTCAATGAGAAACCTAAAGAAAGATTTTATTTCTGCCAGTTTAATAAAAACAAATTTTGAAAAGTGCAGTTGTTTTCTGATTTGTAACTCAGATCTACCTTGACTGTGACCATTCTTTTGTAGTATGTCTCTAACAAGAATATGTGGGAGTAAATCATAGTCCAAAGAGGAGACATTTGTGCTTCTAGCTAGGGCACTGGAATGTTGGTGGGGGTATTGGACTTTTATTCCTCATGAGCAGCTATCTGATGGAAGTTCCCAACAAAAGAATATTTCTAGGGAATTTTCAGCATATCTGGAAGGTGAGCATAAATTCTATCATGTGCAACATCCCACAGACCATATAATAACTAGCTTCTCAATTAAAAAAAAAAAAAAAAGAGCATCAACTTAGGAACTCACAAGGGATGGATGCTCTGGGAGCCTGGGAGCATTTGTCATGAATCTCAGTGACCAAAACAAAACTAAAGCAATTTTAAACAATTTTTTCTCTTTTATTTTTCTAGACTAAAGAATATTTTCGTACTCAGTGTGTATGTGTGTGCTCACGCAACATGCTACTATGTACTTATTAGTGCATACACATATGTTCCATGGTGTGTATATGGGAAGGACAAAGGACAAAATTTGAGATCCAGTTCTTTCCTTCCTTCATGAGTTGGAGGGGTCATAACCCAGGCCCTCAGGCTTAGCCAAGCCAGCTTTATCTGCTGAGTCACCTCATCACTTTTCTGAAGGTTTTATTGAAAACACTCTACTTGTGTACTATTATTTTTATATGACATGATTTACTATTCATTAACTAATACAGCCTTAGAAGATTTTAGTGACAGATAAGTTTATTTAAACATCACCAAAACCTCCAAGTTTAAATGTGTGATCATCTATCCAAAATATAAACATGTTTTGCTTTAAAGAAATGTAATAAATTGATAGAGTGGGTATTTTTTTTCCTGGATTTGATCTGTTCCATGAGTAGACTGCAGAGACAAAGAGGCAGAGACTATATTTGTTTGTTTGTTTGTTTGTTTGTTTCTTCTTCTTAAAAAATTATTTATTTATTCATTTTACATCCCAATCAAAGCCCCCTCCCTCCTCTCCTCCTGATCCCACCCTCCCAGCCTTTTTCCCCTTTCCCTCAGAAAAGAAGAGCTTCCTTCCCCCATACCAACCAATTCCCTGGAACATCAAGTTGCATTAGGACTAAGCACACCCAACTAAGGGAAGGTGATTCAAAAGCAGGCACAAAATTCCATGTCAGAGACAGCCCTCACTCCACCTGCTAGGAAACAGGGAAAGCACATGAGGAGGACCAACCTGCCCATAAGCTACATATGTGTAGAGGGCTCTTTGGTTGGTGCTTCAGTCTTTGTAAGCCCCCCCATGGGTCTAGGTTAGTTGCCTCTGTTGGTCTTGTGGAGTTCTTAATCCCTCTATCCTTCTATCTTTACCCTACTCTTCCAAAAGACTCCCCAAGCTATAGCTAATGTTTAGCTGTGGGTCTCAGCTCTTTTTCAATCTGCTGCTGGGTGGAGCCTCTCAGAGGACAGTTATGCTAGATTTCTGTCTGCAAGTATAGCAGAATATCACTAATAGTGTCAAGGGTTGGCTCCCACCCCCCCCATGGGGTGGGTATCAAGTTGAGCCAGTTGTTGGTTTGCTATTCCCTCAATCTCTGCTCAATCTTATTTTTAATTAATTAATTTATTTATTTATTCACTTTACATCCCTGTCATAGCCCCCTGCTTTCTCTCTTCCCAGTCCACCCTTCCTCCATCCTTAACACTATTATGTATACTCTGGTATGCTTGCAGACAGGAGCCTATCAGAGCTGTCCTCTGAGAGGCTGCACCTAGCATAGGCTCAAAAGAGATGCTGAGACTCACAGCCAAACATTGGACGTGGCATAGGGAGTCTAGCAGAAAAGTGGGGGGAACGATAAAATGACCTGGAGGCGACAAGAGCTTCACAAGAAAACCAACAGAGCTAATTAACCAGGGCCCAGAGGGGCCTGTGGAGTGTGAAACACTGACTAAGAACCATGAATGGACTGGATCTAGTTTCCCTATGTATGTGCAGCCAATCGGCAACTCAGGCTTCATGTGGGTCCACGAGTAAGTGGAAATGGGGCTGCCTTAGGCATGGCCTCTATTGCCTGCTTTTTGATCACCTCCCTCTAACAAGACCGCCTTACCAGGCCACAGGGAAGAGGACAAACTCAGTCTTCAATGTGACATGATGAGCTAGGGTGGGTGTGTAGGGGCCTATCTTTTTCTGAGGAATAGGGAAGGTGGGATGGAGAAGGGAGGGGGGGGACTGTCTTTACTTTTAATTTCTTCTCCCAGTAATTTAAGT
>NW_026594329.1:0-9028 GCF_907164565.1 Psammomys obesus | reverse complement strand
GTCTGCTGTCCCCAGAACAACAAGCTGAAGAATAAACACGGAGAAGGGAGCGAGGAGCCTGAGTGCAGGGATCGCCAGTGCACTGCAGCAGCCTCCATCTGCTGGAAACGCAGAGCACAGGAGGAGCTTGGCGCACCGCTTTCTTCTGAATTAAAAGATTCCTTCCCAGAGTGAGGAAGGAGGCTCATTAGACTTAGGGAGCGTGGGGACCTTACATGCGCGTTTCTGGAGCTGCCTACTTGTTATACAGGCACTCCACGGAAGCAATCTTCCTGAACCATCATGCGTGGTGGGCCAGACCTTTGCTGTGACTTGGAATTGCAATTGGTCCATCTTAGTTGCGCCTGTATTTATGTGGGTATATTGTAACTGTCACCCTGTTGTAGCTGGGTATTTAGGTTTTCTAGATTTCTTCTTTGAACGATGTGGCCATAAGCATATGTATAATACTACAAAGGCCTGTCCCTATGAGCAGATATCCTTGATCAGAGGATGTGACTGTTTTGTTTAATCAGACCTCTCCTATACTGTATTTCTTTAAATTCAAATGTCATTTGATTTTTATCTTTCAAAGATTCTGTTAAGTATTTTTCTGTTCCAGTCTCCTCCAGGTCTTTCTATCTCCCCCTTCTTTCATAAGATTCCCTGCACTCTGCCCAAAGTTTGGCTATGAGTCTCAGCATCTGCTTTGATACCCTGCTGGGTAGAGTCTTTCAGAGGACCTCTGTGGTAGGCTCCTGTCTTGTTCCCTGTTTTCTCTTGTTTGCCTTTTTGAGTGAGGATTGATCATCTTACCCAGGGTCTTCCATCTTGCTTAGCTTTTTTAGGTGTACAGATTTTAGTACGTTCATCCTATATTATATGCCTAAATTAAACACATACACCTACGGATACTTGATTTTTTACAAAGAAGCCAAAACCATACAATGGAAAAAAGACAGCATCTTCAACAAATGGTGCTGGTCTAACTGGATGTCTACATGTAAAAAAAATGCAAACATCCATATTTATCACCCTGCACAAAATTAAAGTCCAAGTGGATCAAAGACCTCAACATAAAACCAGACACACTAAACCTGTTAGAAGACAAAGTAGAGAAGAGCCTTGAACTCATTGGCACAGGAGACAACTTCCTGAACAGAACACCAACAGCACAGGCTCTAAGATCAACAATCAATAAATGGGACCTCATGAAACTGAAAAGCAAAGGACACTGTTGTCAGAGCAAAACGACAGCCTACACACTGGGAAAGGCTATTCACCGACCCAATACCTGACAGAGGCTAATATCCAGAATATATAAAGAACCAAAGAAATTAAACAGCAACAAATCAAGTAATCCAATTAAAAATGGGGTACAGAGATAAACAGAGAATTATCAATAGAGGAATCTCAAATGGCCAAGAAGCACTTAAAGAAATGCTAAATGTCCTTAGTTATCAGGGAAATGCAAATCAAAACAACCCTAAGATTTCACCTTATACTCATCAGAATGTCTAAGATCAAAAATTCAAGTGACAACCCATGCTGGAGAGGATGTGGAGAAAGGGGAACCCTCCTCCATTTCTGGTGGGAATGTAAACTTGTACAACCACTTTGGAAATCAATTCTGGTGCTTTCTCAGACAATTAGGAATAACGATTCCTCAATTAATTGCTTCAGCAATTAAAAAAGAGGAAATCATGAAATTTGCAGGCAAATGGTAGGATCTAGAAAAGATCATTTTAAGTGAGGTATCCCAGAAGGAGAAAGACACACATGGTATATACTCACTTATTTAGACCTATAAGATATGATAAACATAATGAAATCAATACACCTAAAGAAGATAAACAAGAAAGAAGACCTGGGGTAAGATGATCAATCCTCATTTAGAAAGACAAATGGGATGGGCATTGGATGTAGGAGAAAACAAGTAACAGGACAGGAGCCTACCACAGAGGGCCTCTGAAAGATTCTACCTAGCAGTGTATCAAAGCAGATACTAACACTCATAACCAAACCTTCGGCAGAGTGCAGGGAATCATATGAAAGAAAGGGGAGTTAATATGACATGGAGAGGATAGGAGCTCCACAAGGATCAAATATATCTGGGCACAGGGGTCTTATATGAGACTGTTTCCCCAACCAAGGACCATCTATGGATATAACCTAGAACCTCTGCTTGGATATAGCCCGTGGTAGCTCCGTAACCAAGTGGGTTACCCTAGTAAGGGGAACAGGGTCTATATATGACATGAACTCAAAGGCAGGCTCTTTGACCTCCCCACTCCCCAAGGGAAGAGCAGCCCTGCTAGGCCACAGAGGAGAACTTTGCAGCTAGTTCTGAAGATACCTCATAAAACAGGGTCAGATGAAAGGGGAGGAGGTCCTCCCCTATCAGTGGACTTGGAAAGGGGCAGGGAGGAGATGAGGGAGGGAGGGCAGGATTGGGAGGGAATGAAGGAACAGGATACAGCTGGGATACAGAGTTAATAAAATGTAACTAATAATAAAAATAAATAAATAATAAGTAAACAAAAAATAAATAAAAAACAAGGAAATCGGGGGCGGAGCCAAGATGGCGACTAGCACACACAGTTTCTGAGCTGTGGAAGAGATAAAGTTCTGAGTTGATGAGTGGAAGAACTTCTGAAGCCAGGGAAACAACGGAGAGACTTTCTAAACAACAGGGAACATCGCAGGAGGTGAAAACCTTGGTCTCGGGTCACCCAGGGACTTGTTTGGGGAAGGTGAGAAACGATCCTTTGATCTCTCGGCACTCCCCTCCCCCAGACCTCCCTCCTCCTCGGCACAGCAGACTCGCCTTTCTCAGACTCGCCTTTCTCAGCGCAGACCTAACTGCCTGGGGCCTGCAGCCACTGAGGCGGAGCCCCAAGCCCTTTATCGGCAAAGGCCAGCAGTACTGTGTCTCGGAGCCCCAGATTCGCGCGGCGGCTGCACCATCCTCCCAGAGCCCGAGTCTGCTAGACGCCATACTAGCTCCGCAGGAGCGCCATCACTGACGGTACGGCCCGCCCAATCCCACAGTGACAGAGAATACGCTATATACTCACCAAAACCAGACAGAAACACCATACAAGCTAGACACACCAGGCGCTGGGCCTCCGAAGCTTGGAGAGCACAGTAAAGAGACCCCAGGACTTCCCAGAAAGCATCTGGACTAGCAACCCAGTCTCCAGTTACAGCGGGACTTTCTAACCTGGCGGCGGAGCAGCACTGAGCTGGCGGGGCACATCAGCCCTCCAGTTTAAGACTAACCAGGGCCAAACCAGAGAACAGAAAGGCTGGTTACCCCGATTCCCACTGACGTGACCACCCTGAAATCTCCAGCTGCAGCAAGACCTCATAACCTGGCAGTGACAGCAGCACGGAACTGGCGGAGCACATCAAAGAAGCAGGGCCAAACCAGAGAGCAGACAGCCCAGATACGCCGATCTCTGCCAAGTGTCCTGCCTGTAAGTGAGTGCACCCTTGAGAATCTGCAGCTCCACTGATCCTGGGTTCTTCTAAAACAGAAGCCAGGCATCGAACCCCCTCCCACCCATATACCCACTTTGGGAAACAGAGGGGCACTTGGAACATTGAAGTTCCTGCTCTGTGGGTCTAATTGAGGAGTTAAGGCAGTTAATGCCAGAAATTGCGCTGCGATCATCACTAGCGCCTGCGACATATACATTGCAGAGCCCCTCCCACACACTCAAGGGTTCAACATTAGCCATCACTCTGTCCCTCGAGACACACGCCCACACCCACTTACACACACACACACATATACACACACACGCACGCACGCTTGCATTTGCCTCTGTTTGCGCCTGCGTACTTTCCTCCCACAGGTACAGCTAGTCCTCAGCACAGGCTAAGGACACGGGACCTCTCTCAACTTCCTGAAGAATTCTCCAGACTCGAGAGAGAGACAGTACCAGTCTGATCGGCAGAATCCAAAAACAAACAGGGAAGGTCTCAGATAAGCCAATGGCCAGGGGTAGGCTAAAGAACACTTCCAACATAAATCAGGACATCATGACTTCACCAGCAAACCCCAAAATCGATGGATACTCCAATTCATCAAAAGCACAGGAAAATGACCTTAAAGCCATGCTTGCTCAATTATTTGAGGCTCATAAGGAGGAAATGAACAAATCTTTCAAAGAGTTGGCCAGTCAATTGGAGGTAAAGAAAGAAGAAATAGACAAAACCCTTAAAGAAACACAGGCAAACATAGCCAAACAAATAGAGGCACAAGTAGAGAAAAAATTAGTGGCATACAAAAAGGAAATGAACAAAGAAATAGAGTCCATCGTAGAGAGACAGGAATCCAAATTCAAACACATAAAAGAAATGGTGCAAGGCATGAAAACAGAATTAGAATCAATAAAGAAAACACAAAATGAGAAAACTCTTGAGCTGGAGAACTTGGAGAAAAGATCAGGAACCACAAAAGTAAGCATCACCAACAGAATACAAGAGATGGAAGAGAGAATCTCTGGAGCTGAAGACACACTTGCAGAAATTGATACTTCTCTCAAAGAAAAAGTAAAATCAGAAAAATTCCAATCACAAAATATCCAAGAAATCAAGGATGCTATGAAAAGACAAAATCTAAGAATAATAGGAATTGATGAAAAAGAAGACTCCAGGCTCCAAGGTCCAGAAAATATTTTCAAGAAAATCATAGAAGAAAATTTTCCCAACTTAAAGAAAGAGATGTCCATAAATATACAAGAGGCCTACAGAACACCAAATAGACTAGACCAGAAAAGAAACACATCACGTCACATCATAGTCAAAACACTAAATCTACAGAACAAAGAAAAGATATTAAAAGCAGCAAGGGAAAAAGGCCAAGTAACATATGAAGGTAGACCTATCAGAATCACACCAGACTTCTCATCAGAAACTATGAAAGCCAGAAGGGCCTGGGCAAGCATCATGGAGACTCTAAGAGATCACAAATGTCAACCCAGACTACTATACCCTGCAAAGCTTTCAATCAACATAGATGGAGAAAACAAAATATTCCATGACAAAACTAAATTTACGCAATATCTATACAGCAAACCAACCCTACAGAAGATACTAGAAGGAAAACTCCAATCCAACGAAAACGAATTCACCCAAGAAAACAGGGCATACAGATAACATCCCAACAAAAATGAAAAGAAAACAAGCAATGAAACAAGGTAAGATCATCGACTCCATTACAAAAGGAACTAACATGCATTGGTCAATATTATCTATCAATATTAATGGACTCAACTCACCAATAAAAAGACACAGGCTAATAGATGGTTACGGAAACAGGACCCAACATTCTGTTGCATCCAAGAAACACACCTATGCAACAAAGATAAACACTAACTCAGAGTAAAGGGCTGGAAAAATGTTTTTCAAGCAAATGGTTCCAGAAAACAAGCTGGAGTAGCCATCCTAATATCTAATAAAATAGACTTTCAACCCAAGTTAATCAAAAAAGATAAGGAGGGCCACTATATTCTCATCAAAGGAAAAATCCAACAAGAGGACATCACAATTTTGAATATCTATGCCCCAAATACAAGAGCACCTACATTCGTAAATGAAACAATATTAAAGCTTAAATCATACATTGATCCTAATACCTTAATAGTGGGAGACTTCAACACCCCACTCTCATCAAGGGACAGATCAACCAGACAGACACCAAATAGGGAAATAAAAGCACTCACAGAATCCCTAAATCAAATGGACCTAATAGACGTCTACAGATCTTTTCACCCAAACTCAAAAGAGTACACCTTCTTTTCAGCACCACATGAAACCTTCTCCAAAATAGACCATATAGTTGGTCACAAAGCAAGCCTCAACAGATACAAAAGGATTGAAATAATCCCTTGTATACTATCTGACCACCATGGACTAAAGCTGGACATCAACAACAACAGAAACAACAAAAAGCCAACACGCACATGGAAACTGAACAACTTAGTACTCAATGACAGCTGGGTCAAGGAAGAAATAAAGAAAGAAATTAAAGACTTTCTAGAATTCAATGAAAATGAAGGCACAACATAACCAAATTTATGGGACACATTGAAAGCAGTGCTCAGAGGAAAATTTATAGCACTAAGTGCCTACAAGAAGAAATCCGTAACATCACATACAAACAACTTAATGGCCCAACTGAAAAACCTAGAAAAAAAAGAAGCAGATACACCCAAGAGGAGCAGACGGCTGGAAATAATCAAACTAAGGGCAGAAATCAATCAATTAGAAACAAATAAAATTATCCAAAGAATCAATGAAACAAAAAGCTGGTTCTTTGAGAAAATCAACAAGATAGACAAACCCTTAGCCAAACTAACTAAAAAGCAGAGAGAAACCATACAAATCAGCAAAATCAGAAAGGAAAATGGGGACATAACTACAGACACTGAGGAAATCCAAACGATTATTAGGTCATACTACAAAAGCCTATATGGCACAAAATTTGAAAATCTAAATGAAATGGATAACTTTCTTGACAGATTCCATCTACCAAAATTAAGTCAAGATCAGGTAGAAAGACTGAATAGTCCTATATCTCCCAAGGAAATTGAAGCAGTCATTAACAGTCTCCCCTCCAAAAAAAGCCCTGGACCAGATGGCTTCAGCGCAGAATTCTACAAGACCTTCAAAGAAGTACTAACACCAATTCTCCTCAAACTATTCCATAAAATAGAAACAGAAGGAACACTACCAAACTCATTCTATGAAGCCACAGTCACTTTGATACCTAAACCACACAAAGATCCAACAAAAAAAGAGAACTTCAGACCTATCTCTCTTATGAACATTGATGCAAAAATACTCAATAAAATACTTGCAAACCGAATCCAAGAACACATCAAAGATATCATCCACCATGACCAAGTAGGCTTCATCCCAGGAATGCAAGGGTGGTTCAACATACGGAAATCCATCAATGTAATCCACCACATAAACAAACTGAAGGAGAAAAACCACATGATCATCTCCTTAGATGCTGAAAAAGCATTTGACAAAGTCCAACATTTATGTTTAAAGTCTTGGAGAGATCAGGGATACAAGGCACATACCTAAAGATAGTAAAGGCAATATACAGCAAGCCTATAGCCAACATCAAACTCAATGGAGAGAAACTTAAATCAATCCCACTGAAATCAGGGACAAGACAAGGCTGCCCACTCTCTCCATATCTCTTCAACATTGTACTTGAAGTCCTAGCCAGAGCAATAAGACAACTAAAGGAGATCAAGGGGATACAAATCGGAAAGGAAGAGGTCAAAGTGTCACTATTTGCAGATGATATGATAGTATACATGAGCGAACCCAAAGATTCAACCAGAGAACTTCTTCAGCTGATAAACACCTTCAGCAAAGTGGCAGGATACAAAATCAACTCAAAAAAAATCAGAAGCCCTCTTGTATACCAAAGACAAAAAGGCTGAGAAAGAAATTAGGGAAACAACACCCTTCACAATAGCCACTAATAACATAAAGTACCTTGGTGTGACTCTAACCAAGCAAGTGAAAGACCTGTTTGAGAAAAACTTCAAGTCTTTGAAGAAAGAAATTGAAGAAGATCTCAGAAGATGGAAAGATCTCCCATGCTCATGGATTGGTAGGATTAACATTGTGAAAATGGCCATCCTGCCAAAAGCAATCTACAGATTCAATGCAATTCCCATCAAAATACCAACTCAATTCTTTACAGACCTTGAAAAAAAGATTCTCAGCTTCATATGGAGAAACAAAAAACCCAGAATCTCCAAAACGATCCTGTACAACAACAGATCATCTGGAGGTATCTCCATTCCCGATCTCAAGCTGTACTACAGGGCAACAGTAATAAAAACTGCATGGTATTGGCATAGAAACAGAAAGGAGGATCAATGGAATCGCATAGAAGACCCAGAAATAAACCCACACACCTATGAATACTCAATATTTGACAAAGAAGCCAAATCCATTCAATGGAAAAAAGACAGCATCTTCAACAAATGGTGCTGGACCAACTGGATGTCTACATGCAGAAAAATGAAAATAGATCCATATTTATCACCCTGCACAAAACTTAAGTCGAAGTGGATCAAGTACCTCAACATAAAACCAGATACTCTAAATCAGCTGGAAAAAAAAGTGGGAAACAGCCTAGAACTCATTGGCACAGGAGACAACTTCCTGAACAGAACACCAACAGCACAGTCTCTAAGAGCAACAATCAATAAATGGGACCTCATGAAACTGAAAAGCTTCTGTAAAGCAAAAGACACTGTCATCAAAACAAATAGACAGCCTACAGATTGGGAAAGAATCTTCACCAACCCTTTATCTGACAGAGGGCTAATATCAAGTATATATAAAGAACTAAAGAAGCAGAAAAGCAACAAACCAAGTAATCCACTTAAAAAATGGGGAACAGAGCTAAACAGAGAATTCTCGAAAGAGGAACATCGAATGGCAGAGAAACACTTAAAGAAATGCTCAACCTCATTAGCCATTAGGGAAATGCAAATCAAAACGATCCTGAGATTTCACCTTACACCCATCAGAATGGCCAAGATGAAAAACTCAAGTGATAGCACATGCTGGAGAGGTTGTGGAGAAAAGGGAACCCTCCTCCATTGCTGGTGGGAATGTAAACTGGTTCAACCACTCTGGAAGTCAATCTGGCGCTTTCTCAGACAACTAGGAGTAGTGCTACCTCAAGACCCAGCTATACCACTCCTAGGTATATACCCAAAATTTGCTCAAGTACACAACAAGGACATTTGTTCAACCATGTTCGTAGCAGCTTTATTTGTAATAGCCAGAACTTGGAAACAACCCAGATGTCCATCAACGGAGGAATGGATACAGAAATTGTGCTATTTTTACACAATGGAATACTACTCAGCAATCAAAAAGGAGGAAATCATGAAATTTGCAGGCAAGTGGTGGGATCTAGAAAAGATCATTCTGAGTGAAGTATCCCAGAAGGAGAAAGACAAACTTGGTATATACTCGCTTATATAGACCTACAAGA
>NW_026594328.1:0-14099 GCF_907164565.1 Psammomys obesus | reverse complement strand
CACACACACACACACACACACACACACACACACACACACACACACACTCCCTACCTACTATCTCAACCTCTGTGAGAATTTAAACTCTCAAACCTTGTTTGAGTTTCAGGAAAACAAAATGATGCTGGTTTTTTAACTTCCTTGCCTCTTGTATGCATTTCGTATGTAGTGGGAGGCAGTGAAAGCCTGTAGACTACCGCATGACCTCAATGGTGGTGTGCTTGTCTCCGATCATCCCAAAGATGGAGCTGGATCACAAAGGGGGCAGCGGCCTTAGGAAGGGCTGACGCATTAGTCATATCTGAGAGGGAAGGGAAGGGAAATGTGGCTATTTTTACTGCTTCTAGCACTATATTGAGAGCTGGAGGTCGAGTTGGAAAGCCCTGAAAACAAGTAATTTTGGAGGCCCATGAAGGATACTGAAATAGGAACATGGAGGGAAAAGGACAGGAGGAAGAGTGGCATGGGGAAAGAAACAGTGGTAGAAGGGGCCTGAAATTGTCTCTCTCCTCACATCCCCCCTCTGTGTCAGGTCAGAGGAGAGCAAGAACCTAGTGTGGGCCCAAGGGGAGGGGAAGTTAGTAGTGGACACCCCAGGGACAGCGGGATCCTTCAGCACCCTCACTTTCAGCCTCACAGAAGAGAGCAAGTCCAAACGGATTACCTCCGCAGTGTGCTGAGGCCTGGAAGGCCTCTCAAGAAATGGACAATTCTGACTTGGACTGAGGAGAGCAAGCCAATGGGACATGCTGTGTCTTGGGATAAAGTTGCAGGATTGGTGTGTCCCTTCCCACGTGCACCACCATGACTTTGGGTGAAGTTGAGAGGAGTAGTGGAAACATTTACGTTGGTAAAAGAGCTCTTGTTGTTTCTTGTTTCTTTTCTCCATCGAAAAGAAAGGTTGAAATAGATGGGGAAAGCAATAGAATAGGTGTAACATAAAAGCAGAAAGGAGATTTTTAGGGGTTTGAAGGACACAAAGGAGGAAGGTGTGGGGAGTAGAATCAATTGTTTGAAAAATCTGTAAGGACACCAAATATGTTGTATGTTGATTAGAAGGATACATATATCCTTATAGACACATAGTTAGCAGATTGACATACATAGATAGGTAGATAACCACACACCACACACACACACACCAAGATCCACAGATAAGGCCGAAAAAGGAAGTGAGCTACTGTAATTTGTTACAGTTGGTTGAGCCAAAATTGGTATCTTGCAAACAGCAACAATGAAGCCTTTAGAATCGTATATTCTGTAGCTTAATAAGCTGATAGGAGGAGGAGATAGCCAGGTCTACAAGCCCCAGAGAACAGACACTTGGTAAACAGGGCACTGGCCAGAATAAGGAGGCAAGAGATGGCAAACTCTGTGGCACAGCCAACCGTGTGACTGTATCAGGAATAACACTCTTCGGGTAAAACAGACTGAATTGGAAGCAAACTATCAAGCTGCTGGTGAGGTGATCTCTTTGAGGAAGAACCAGTGTTCTGCTGGAGTGTCCCAGAATTTCACTAACGTAGCTCACCATCTTTGTCCGCTTTGCACACATGAATGTTCTTTTGCGCACATACTTTGATTTTGCGTGTTTGTCAGCCTTCCCAGTCACTAGGCCATGTAATGCCCTACATTGGGTATTCTGTAGTGACTGATTTGAACGATAAGTTGGATCTCTATCCTATCCATCAGCCTAGAATTTAATTTGCTTGAGTGTGACCTAAAGTACAGGCTGACAGACTTGTGCTTAATCTCAGTAAATATTTTAGGTTCCGTTGCCATGAAGAAAACTGAGGTTGTTGTATAAATATTTTGATAGCCTATCTAAAATGAGACCTTTTAAAAATGTCATCGACTGTAGAACACTGGGTAAATTGTTGGAGGCTGATGAGCTAGTGTTTGCCAGCCCTGGTCTAGAGACTGTGCTTGCGTTTGTGCGCGTGTGCATGTGTGTGGTTTTTGTATGTATGTGCATATCTGTGTGAGGGTTCACTCACCTATGTATGCACATATGTGGTCAGAGGTTGTCATTGGTGTCTTCCTCTACTGTTCTCTACCGAATGTTTTGAAATAGGGTCTGTCTCTCAGTGAGCCTGTACCTCACAGGTTCAGCTAGGCTGGCTTGTCAGGGAGCCTCTGCAGTCTGCCTCTCTCTGTCCCCCAGCGCTGGGATTGCAGCTGTTCCCTGCTCGGCCCAACTTTTATATAGATGATGGCAAATCCCGACTCAGGTCCTTGTGCTTCTGTAAGTTAAAGCACTTCACCCACCGAGCGTCTCCCTCCTCTGAAACCCAGCTTCTTAAACTGCTAAACACATCTCGCTGTTGGCTCTGATGACTGATAACTGGGAACAAGACCGTAAAAGCAGAAGCTTCCCAAGAGCTTGTAACTGTAACTGCCTGGAACTGCCATTCATTGTCCGTGCTCCTACCAACCCACCCTCCACACCACGACAGCTCTTAGATACATCTCTGTCAAGTCTGGAGACAGCAGAAAATCAGGAAGTGCTAGGAAAACACCATAAAATAAGTTTTAAGTTTTTTTCAATGTTTAAAATGTCAGGTTGAGGAGCAACTGGGAAAATAGTGAATGTTAGTCTCGGATCTTTACAGAAAACCTTCTGGTGTTGTTGAAAGCAATGGATCAATGGGCACAGGGCTGAGCTGTACATTAAGATACCATCTGTATTACTCAAAAAAGTTAGCAAGCAGAGTGAGTATGTATCTAGCCATTTTAACTCTTAGTAGAATAAAACACACACACACACACACACACACACATTCACATAGAGATTTGTATCTAACTGCTCATCACAACCCAGTGTCTAATGAGAGACAATGAACTGAATGGTCATCAAATGATGAATGACTAAACAAAGTGAGAGTAGAATAGAATAGAATTTGAGCCTTTATAAAGGAATGGGGTGTGGATACTTGCTAGAACTCACTGGGTGAAGGAACCCAGACCACACACTCTATGATTCCATGCATATGAGATGTCCTTAATAGGCAAATCTGTAAAGACAGAAAGTAGATTAGTGAATGCCAGGGGCTAGGGAGAGTGCCCACTTAAAGGTCAAGGGTTCCATTGTGGGTGATGGAGTTATTAGGTCCTGGTGACTGTGCAGTCTTGTGATTTTATACTAAAAAACAGTTCTACACTTAAAAAAAATAGCAAGGCCTATGGTGTATGAATTGTATCTCATTTAAAAGTAAGAAATTATTGACAAGGACAGTTGCCAAGAAGGTGGTTCTATAAACCTCACCAGCTCCAAGGAGCAGAGAGAACCTCATTGCTCTGGAGTCTTCGGGAAGGTGATCATGAGGGAGGGTCTTTATCCAGCACCTTCCTTGGTGTTATGTTAAAAAGAAAGCCATATGTAAACCAGCTTTTTCCCCCTCTGAGATAGGGTTTCTCTGTGTAGTCTTGGCTGTCCTGGATTTACTTTGTAAACCAGGCTGGCCTCACACTTACAGAGATCTGCCTGCCTCTGCCTCCCTGAGTGCTGGGATTACAGGCGTGCACCTGCTCAGTCTTACTAGTAATTTTAACTCAGAGGGAAAACTTGAAATGGGTAGAACGTTTGCATGGTGATGTTATAAAAGGGAATGCGTTGAGATTGTTAGAATAGTATATACCCAGAAGTGTGTGACTCACTCAGTGTTGTTGGACAAAGGGCACTAGAGGAAACTCCCTTGAGAGAGGTGTGTGTTCATATCACACATACTGCTGTGGAGCCGGTCTACCGTAGGAAGCTTGACACCAGCAACTAGTGTCTCCATTACAGTGGTAGGACAGCTTTCCCACGAGCGATCCAGCTCACCTTAGAGCTTACTAGGGTTGGTGGTTGGGTTACTTACCTAGGGTAGCAGAAACACGAGCCTTCCTGAAATAGTCCTTGGACCCCTGGTCATCTGTCTGAGAATGTGATGCTGGAATTAAGCAGGCCATTACTCCCTTCATTTTTTTTTTATAGCAGATCTCTTAATTGGGAAGAAGTAGAGATTTTAATCTGAAGTTGCATCTCTTTCTGTGTGTCATGTATGTGTGTCTGTTTTATCTCTATCTCTTTATGTCTCTGTCTGTCTGTCATACACACACACTGACTTGCGCACGCATGTGGAGTCCAAATATTGAGGTCAAATGTTCTCCTTCATTGCTCTCTACCTTAGTTTTTGAGACTGGGGCTTGCGAATTGGCTATATTGGCCACCTAGTGAGAGTCAGGCTTTCTCCTGTCTCTGCCCACCATTGCTTGACCCAGTGCTGTGGCTACAAACCCATGCTGTCATTCCTGTCCTCTGCAGGGGCTCAGAGGCCCTGAATTCAGGTCTGTGTGCTTATGTGGCAAGTACTTTACCCAACCACTGAGCTATCTCCTTAGTCCTGATGTTGGAGTTCTCATTGCTAATTCCAGTTGGTTTCCCACGGTAAGGGGCTCAACCTTTAAAGTGGGCTGCTTATATTTCAATATCATCCTCTAAAAGTTTATTTTGTTATATTCAAGGAAGCAGACGTCTTAAATTCCAGAGGAGGCATATGTCATGTTTTATAGATTAGCTTCCCAAAGGTCTATAAACACAGATAACTCAGACTCTTAAGAGGACTGAGGATTTATATTCTGATGCACTGAGATGGGGGTGGGTGGGAAGGAAAGAGAGAGAAATTTGGGTACCACAAAAACACAGTACTGTTAAACTGGAAAAAAAGCCCACTTTAAAAAAAATGTTGAATACAATGTTTTTTTGTTTAAATAAGCAGTGTCAGAGAAGACACAACATGAGAATAGTCCGTCAAGCCACTTTGGACAGAAGGAAGCTGGTACTGCAGGAGTTGTCTTTCCTGTGGCCTTTGCTGACCTTTCCCAGTCAGTTTTGCAAAAGTTCAGACAGTTCAGTTCCACCCAGCAGCCAGAGTTGGGATGACTAAAATCCTCTATATCTCCCTGATAGGTAGACCAGCTGCCCAGGTGTCCTGAGCCTGGTTGCAGAGAAACATGGCATGTCATCATGGTAGGGTTTTGTTTTCCAAGCTCTTATATTTCCCCTGTGGTCTGACCACACTGTGTAGTTCAGGACTTGAGAAGGATGGACTTTTTGGGTACACGAGACATCTTCTTTACACTTTTGGAGGCATGATGGTTGAATGTATGCCTGGCTGTATTAGCCAGGCAGAGCATTCCAGGAGACAGCCCAGGTCTGAACATTAGGAGATAGGAAGCATTTAGCCCAGACCAGTCTGCTGATGCCAAACAAGGAGGTAGGCAAGGGCATTGAGTGGAGGCCCTCATACCTATGACTAGCCACAGATGCCCATGCAGTTTGGTGTCCATGGTATAGCTGAGAGCGTCACTGATGGGACAGAGGCGCCTCAGAGCATGGAAGCATCAAGCTTGTCCAGACTGGCCTTTTCCAAAGGTGGCAGGAAGCTCCGGAGTGGTAACTGGATAAAGGCAACAGCTGGGATTTAGATGATTTAGATGAGAAGAGCTGTGGTCCGACTCTTGTAGAAGGGATATATTGCAATGTAGAATCCATCACCATGTTGGAAATGCTAGTGAGGAGAGACTTAGAGATCTGAAAACTGTACTGCATGGAGATGCACAGCTACCACCAGATGGACTGAGGGCCTTTTAGGACAGATTTCCAGATGACCCAAGTGTCAACAGGGATGGAGAGATGCCCGGGGATGCATTTGAAGCCTTCTCTACATGAAGACTACCATCAATGAATGTGCAAGTAGACCTATCTTTGTGTTTGGCTCCACACTCATTTCACTGGGCACTACATGGCAGTGGAATTTGGACCAGCCAGCTTTCCAAGAAGCTGTTAAAAAAAAACTCCACTAACCACAACAGCCACAGATGAATAAGTGTTCAGAGGACTAAAGCACACGAACAGACTGCTTTACAGAAGGAGTGATAGGAAAGCTTTATGCTTTTTCCCTTGCAAAGTCAGGTTCCCAAAGCTGCTTGGTCACCCACACACAAGACTGTAATACTGTAATTCCTCCCTGTAATGCAATGTGGGTGCCAGGGAGGTGGGTGCAGAAAAATCACCTTTCCCTCCATGATGCCTCCAAAAGCTTGTTTTGATGGCATAGACAGTAAAACATTAGTATGTTTTACAGACTGACGCTTGGTGGTAAATGAACAGGTTTCACAAAAGGGTGGGCTGTTTCTTTGCTTTTGCTTCTGCCATCTTGCATTTGCAGTTGGCGGTAAGGTAGAAGGAGTGTCAGACTTCTGCAAGAGTTGTTTGATCCCTTCCCTGTCCAGGAAGGTATGTGAGTAGGAATGTTCTCCATCTCCCGATCAGCTACACAGAGTTAAAGATAGCTGGGAAAGGGTAGACGTGGATTGATTGTCAACATTTCCAAGAAGCTTATCCAGCGACATGTAAACAGTGATGGGGCAAAGCCTTCCAGAGGAAAGGATTATGTAGTTTAAATTCCTCCACAGGCCGTCGTCAGTGCCAGAGACAGCTTCTTGTTCCAAAGGCCCAAACTTTCATAATAATGCTCGCATTCAAAGATATTGCTGGATGTTGAAGCTGATTTCAAGGTACTAAAAAAAAAAAATCAGTACTGAGCATGGCTTCAGAATATTCTAGAGCTAAACTGTGACTTATTTTTAAATTTCCCTTAGGCTGAAAAATAACACAAATGAATTTAGTTTGCATTGGGGAAACAGAATAACACCATTTTGGAAAAAGAAAACCTGCAATTAAAAAAAAATGGAAGAAATGTAGTCTTAGTTTGGGTTTTATTGCTGTGAAGAAACACCATGACCATGGAAACTCTTATAAAAGAAAATATTTAATTGGGGCTGGCTTACAGTTTCAGAGGTTTAATCCATTATCATCATGGCGGGAAGCACGGCAGTGTGCAGGCAGACATGGTGCTGGAGAAAGAAGGAGCTGAGAGTTCTACGTCTGGATCTGCAGGCATGTATATGGGACCTCAAAGCCTGCCTCTACAGCGACACACTTCCAAGGCCACACCTACTCCAACAAGGCCACACTTCCTAACAGTGTCACTCTCTATGAGCCAAATATTAAGACACATGAGTCCATGGGACCATTCCTATTCAAACCAACACAGATGGTGACTCTGCTGGCATTGGATTTCTTTTTGCCAGAATCCAAAGACTTTGCCTGGTTTACCTTCTGAAGGGGGAAAGAAGCAGCAGCCGACCCTGGTAGAGCTGAAGCCAGTTTCAGTTCAGAGCAAATAAGACCCTGGTGATGTGGCTTGAGAGAGGCTCTTCTCAAGGGAATCAAGCGGCGTGTTTGTCTTCTCAGGAGTTTTTTCCTTGCAGAAGGATCCCCTGAAGGTGGAAAAATGGCTGCCTGGCTGTGAGAATGTCCCTGCTTTCAGATAAGGATCAGCACTTCTCACTTGTGTGTGTTTCATGTGTTCATGGCTGAGCATATATGCGTGTGTGCGTGGAGGTCAGAAATCGATGCTAGGTGTCGTCTTCGGCTGCTCAAACTCAGGATCCTACGGGGTCCTCCTATCTCTGCCCCTCCCCCAGGCTGAAATTACAGGCCCGTGCAGCCATGCCTAGTTACATCACACATTTAAAATATTTTTATTGTATTAGGATTATGATGTTTCTGTGATTTTAGTTCTTCCCTATTTGGTTTCTTTCCTAATAGGTAATTGCTACCTGGTTATATTGAGTTAATTCCTGTGAAAGACAAATTATCACAAAGTGTATTTGTGTGTGTGTGTGTGTGTGTGTGTGTGTGTTTCAAATAAATTTTAGCTTCTTGGGTTATCCATACAAACAGTATCCAGTTACTAAAAACTTCTTGTAGTAGCCTAAGTGCACTTTACAAGTTTGGTTTCTCAAGGTTTTCAGTACCCCTCCTCTCCCTGTGTGTGTGCGTGCGTGCGTGCGTGCGTGCGTGCGTGCGTGTGTCTGTGTATGAATGCAGGTGTTCTCATGTCACTGTGCATATATTCGTGTCCGCTCCTACCTTCCACCTGGTTTGTCTGCTGCAGGCATCTCTGGAAGCTCTGGGATTGCAGATGCTTGAGCTCTATATCACCTCGTATGTGAGTTTTAGGGGTTCAAACTCAGGTCCCCATGCTTGCACAGCCAAGTCGTCTACCCGCTGAGCCGTCTCTCCAGCCCTGGTTCTTATTTTCGGCATCAATGAAAGCATTCTAGGTAGGATTGCGTCTGTTGAAAACATTGTAACTATGTAAAAAATTTCATAGCCTATAAACAGGTTCGGAAAGCTTTGTTAGCAAACAGGATCTGTGGAGCAGGCCAGAGAGCCCGGTTGGGTTGAGCACTAGCCTCCAGGCATCTTGTGTGGGATTGAGTGTTCTCGCCTAATGAGTCTAGAGACACAGCACCCCAACAGCTGGGCTGCTGTGCAGTGACCAGGTGCATCCCAGGGCTGCAGCAGCTTGGTGGGGACCCAGCAGAGGCCACAGCGCTTCCTCCCATGCTCTGAGCTTGCATGCCAAGGAGGAGCCTGCACGGGGAGACTGCTCTACTTTAGGGAGTAACCCTCCTCCAAAACAAAATATCTTCATCTTGTTTCTTTATTCACTCACTAACAGTATTATTTCTTATGGTCCAGCTAGAGAAAAAACTCGTGTAAAGGTTGCTTCCCACTCCATAGTCACCACACATTTAATGAAAAAGAGCTGTTGAGGTGGGCTTTGCTTTGTTTTGATAGGGAGGAAAGGGGGTGACTGTATTTCCTTGAAGAATGATTCTCTGATCTGCTTCACTGCCCTCATTACATTTTATCTACCCCAGTATAAATAATAATTGTAGATGAGATTATATATGTACAATTCTTTTTTACCTCTTCTCTCTTGCCGCTTCTTCATTGTGGACCGAATGGCTTTTCCTGCACATCTCCCCTTCAAGTGGGTAGAATGAGTTGGCTCTGACTGATGGCTCTAAGAGACCTCCCATGTTCCCACCCTCCTTCCTGGAGCCTGAAGAAGGCAAGTGTCCAGTCTGCCGACCTTCTTGGAGTCAGCTCTCTGTGTATGTCTGTCTGTCTCTGTCTGTTTCTGTCTCTCTGTGTCTCTGTCTCTTTAGGCCACCATGTCAGTGGGACAGAAGAAGGACTGTTGAGAACAATCTAGACAAATAAGTTGTCTCAGTAAGGCACACAGTGTGGGTCTGGTGAGACAGGATGCATGCAGGTAGAAAAATGCCGTATGGGTCACCCCACCTTCTGGGCACAGTGGACTGGAAAACACATGTGACCCGAGTGAAACTGGGGTGGGTCTGGCCAGCTGTCTGTCAGAGCTCTCCCAGGCAAGGGTGATGCTGACTAAACCAGATTCAACAGAAGGCCTCTTAAGGGATTTATAATGGAGAATAGCTGGAATGGAAGTCAACTAACCAGAGGAAGCTGGAGCGGCTAAAGGGAAACTTTCTGCCACATGGATGTTGGGTTCAAGAACAAGAGTCAAAATTTTTACAAAGGCCTGGGGCTAGAGCAGCATGTGATCGGTGCCTAAAAGTATGGTGTGCCTCGTTTTCAGTAAGAGACACTTACTGAACTAAGCCTGCGAGGTCTGGCTTGTGGGGCTGGGTGCCTGGATTCTCTTTGAGATGCTCATCTTCCCACTTGCTTTGTGAAGCTTTATTATAACACACTCTTGCCTTGGGTAATGTGCACAAAGACCCTAGCTACTATAGATTCTCTTTCTTCCTGCTCCCTAACAGGTGAATGTCTTGACTTCTCAGTGTACCAGACAATTGCCTTCTAGGGAGGGGAAACTGCCCTGCTTCTTTCCTTCACTCCCTTTACACCTCTTACTCTTTTTCACACTCCTCCCTTCCAAGACAGCGTGGGATGGCTGGGCAGATAGGAAGAGGGGAAAGATGGGTGAGTTTCAGAATTCTCCAAGACCCTTGGAAAACTTGAAGAATTGTCTTGAATTGGCCTGAGCTCAGCAGGGTCTGATTTATGGCTTTGAGGGCCTATCTTGATTATTTTTAATGATCAAATTACATTTTTTGACAATTTCATCTATGTTTATAGGGCATTCTGTGCACTCTCACTCCTCAGCCCTCTCTTATCTCCATCTCACTCCCATCATACCTCTCTCCTCCCTAGAGGTTCCCCTTTCCCACACTGATGTCTTGTTGCTTTGTTTTATGACCCAGTGATTTTAACTAGTGATGTCTGTGTGCCATAGGCACCCAGTGGAGATGGTTCCGTAAGTATTTTCAAACAGGAATGTTTTCAGTTAGGGCTCTAGGATTCTTGTTCATGTAGGATGGAGAATGTCCAGTTGTCATTGGTCCAGTGAGTGTGGCTTAGGGAACCTTTTCAGGAAGTCTTCCTGCAACCCCATCATGGCTCCTATTCATTCATCTTTATTGGTCTGGGTTTTCTGGCAACCACAGTGTGGTATTTGTGTAAATACCCTTCAGGCATGCCTTGCCATGTCTTGTACATAGAAATACCACAGTAGTTAACTCTGTCCAAAGGATTATTTCGAAGACGTTTAGTGGAGAAAGTGATTCATGTTTCTTGTCAGGGGTCCCAGTTTCCAAGCCACACCTGAGTATATCTGGAAAAAGAAACCCTGCAGAAGTTACGATAAGTTGTATTTTTGGTCGTTAAAGATCGGCTAACTGAAAAAGAGAGAAAGAGAGAGAGAGAGAGAGAGAGAGAGACACTCTCCGTCATGTGTTTGGCACCTTATGTGTGCTCACTACTGTACTAAGGTCAGTATATGCGTTTGTTCAGAGCCCAGTGTCTGAGCTGCTTAACAATGCGGTGCATTTTAAGAGATGCATCCTTGGATCAGCTCGTCGCCGGGTGGAGGAGCACGCTTACCTACAAACCTTGATGGCATATATTCTTCATTGGTGACGACCACTTCTTATTTATCTATTTATTTATTTATTTATTTATTTATTTATTTACTTACTTACTTACTTACTTACTTACTTACTTACTTACTTATTTTTGGCTTTTTGAGACAGGATTTCTCAATCTATAGCAGCTCTATAGCTCGGCATGTCCTAGAACTCACTCTCTAGGCCAGGCTGGCCTCGAACTCAGAGATCCACCTACTTTTGCCTCCCAAGTTCAGGGATTAAAGTTGTGTGCCACTACGCCCTGCTAATTCAAATTTGTTTTAAAATTGACGTAGAAAGAATTAGATGCCATTATGCCATTTTCAAATGAAATATGTTTTGTTAGGTTCTCCCTCATTTCTTCCTGCCCCTTGAACTCAATAGCCCACCTTGTATCCTCTGTCCTAGCCTTCCTTTCCACATTAATCCATGTGTCCAGTTGCCCACCCTACCTTCTTGACAACCTAAAGACTCTCTCTTGCTCTCTTTTCTGGTTTTATTTTTTTTAGGTTTTACCCATATATGTATGTGTGTGTGTGCGTGTATGTGGAGAGAGAGAGAGATACAGTATACGCTAGGATTTGTGTATGAGAAAAAAAAAAACAATCTGATTTTCATCTTTCTGAGTTTGGGTTACTACATTCAATATAATGCCTATTTTTCTGAAAATTTCACATTTTTTTGTGGCCAAATAAAGTTCCATGTGTTGAGGCACCACATTTCCACTATGCAATCATCTGTTGATGGACATCGAGGCTGGTTCCAAATTCCTTGCTATTGTGAATAGAGCAGTAATGAACAGCCGTGTGCAAGAGTCTCTGTGGCAGAACATGGAGTCATTTGGGTATATGCCCAGGAATGGTATGGTTTGGTATATATGGTAACTATTTTTAATTTATGAGAACTTCCCCTTACTGATTTCCATAATCGCTGCATTAGTTTGCATTCGCACTGGCAGTGGACAAGCATTCTTCTGTCCCACATCCATGCCAATATTTGTTGTCCAGTTTCTTGATGACAGACGTTCTGACTGGGACGATGAGGGTATCCCAGAATAGTCTTAACTGACCTTTCCTGATGGTTAGGGCTGTTGCACACATTTTAAGAACACCGACTGGTTATTTGTGTGTCACTTTTGAGAATTGTCTACTTGTTTTATTAGCTCATCTATTGATTGGCAAATTATTTTTTTAAGTGTTTAGGTTTTGCAAGTTTTTTTGGGGGGGGATACAAATTCTGGGTATTAGCTTCTTGTCTCAAGAGTAGCTGGCAAAGATTTCCTTCCGCTCTGTTGGCGTCAACATGATCTCTTAGTGCAAACAAGAGATTCAGTCAAAACAAGCTGTATGAGGTTACTTCTGGTGGGACACAGCATGCTCCTTTCAGGAAACTTAGTTTTATAATAATACATTCTAAAAAAATAACAAAGTCTGTAGAGTAATAAATACATAAAGCACCAACCAGTTTCTTATCGTTTTCAAGTATATATACTATTTATAGTTGTGTGTTTTAAACCTTTCCTTTATTTGTTGATTTATTATTTTATGTGTATGTGTGTGTGAGTGCACATTGTGTCTGGCTGTGGACAAGCTGTGGCATGTGAGGAGTCGTCAGAGAACAACTCTGGAAGCTGATTGTCTTCTTGCACCATGTGGAGTTCCAGGGACCAAACTTAGACCCTCAGGTTTGGCTGCAGGCACCTTTACCTGTTGCAGGCCCCATAACTATGATTTTACGTGTCTGCCCATGGCAGCACAGCATGTATGTGTGTTTCCATCATCACACATCTGAGTACTGTTACATCAGGACCTTAATGATGTCGCTAAGCAGTAGGGATCTGTTAGCTCCATTACAGTCTGTGATGAGACCGCTGTTATATGTGCTCTGTCACCAGCTCAAGCGTCATTATGGGACTATCAGTATTAGTACATTATCTGAGGATTTGAAATGTACATATTAGTCATAGAAGTTTAACAGGATCCACAGATATGAGTTAAAATAGTCAAAATCAAATTTCAGTAATTCCAGAAAGTGTTATTTTACTATTTTGTGCAAGTCAGTTTTTGGTGACTAGGAAAGCCAAATTTTGATTACATTTCAAAATTTTGTGAATTTTATGAGCTGTCGGAATTTTACATCACTTACCTGAATGTGGAACTACTATTAAGCACTGTTCGGCTTAACAGAAGTAATTTAAAAGTAAAAGAAGCTTTTCTGATCCACCATCCCTCTATTTATTCCATTTAGATTTCACCTCTTGAAGAAAGACGTATTGAGCAGGTTTTTTTTTTTTTTTTAAGTATTTAAAAGTCACTACAGTATTTCAAGGGAGGAGCGTCCAGCTTAGTGAGGCAAGAAAACCAAGTTAAAAATAAGTAACCTAAAAAGAATAAGCTCACAGCTTGAAATATAATGATTTGTAATTATGAAACATTAGTTTGTTTTTTATTGTCAACTAATCATTCTTAGAAATTTCATTTATCACATGATATCAGAAACGTAATACTATGATGAAATAGGGAAAGTTTTCCTAATGATGAGACCTATTGAATTTGGCAGTAATCCCTTAAGGGGTAGCTGGGGCCATGAGTGGAGTCATTTAAAGGTTAACTAGAGACACATTTGTGTGGAAACAAAATGAAGTAAATGACATGAGCGCTATTCTATAAGTTTGTACTCCCTGATGCTGTAATTCTAAATTAGTTCTGAGACCTAAAAACGCTAATTTTCTACACAACACTGATCACTTCAGGAGATTTTCCTTTAGTTTAAGCCACCTAGCAAGAATTGTTTTGGTCTATGGAGCTTCTTAAAGCAAAATGCACTCAAATTACAATGTTGTTTTTGTTCCCTCTGTTTTTTTGTTGTTTATATGAAATAATTGAAGCCCATCAGGGGCTCTTGAGCGAGTGTGCGAACACGTGTGTGTGTGTGTGTGTGTGTGTATGTATGTGGTGTGTGTGTGTTTGAGTGAGTGAGTGTGAGAGAGAGAGAGAGAATGTGCAAGTGTATGAATATTCATGGGAGCATGTCTGAGGGCATCAACAGTCAGTCACTAGAGTTGGTCTACATAGTTTCTTACGATTTTTTTTTAATGAGGTGAATAAAAGCACATTATTTTATTCTCTTCTTAACAAAACCGCCTTAGAACTGGATCACGTGGCCCGTTTTCTTATTGCCTCCCAATTCAAAATGCTTGCATTTTTTAATAGCCAGCATTCTCTTAGACCTGCAGTTGGGCTCGACAC
>NW_026594327.1:0-4915 GCF_907164565.1 Psammomys obesus | reverse complement strand
TGCTTACTGGAGGTTGAAGTAAGAGAAAATAACATTTTTTTTTTTTTGTGGGAGGCATAGCTTCCCCCACCTTGTTGCAACAATCAGTAGTTTTCACTATACTTTGACTATCTTACAAATAGTTTTAATGCCTCTTAATGTTTATTAGTGAGTAATACAAAATATGATAGCTGATGACAGGTGCTGATGACTGGAATGGAAGCTGAAACAGAGACCCCAAGGGCTTCAGCAATGCCACATTATTATTATTATTATTATTTTGTACAGGATTAAGGCATTATCTCGTGTAGTGGATCGAACAGGGAGGTCCTCCAGTGGATGCACATTGGGGGTGTTTTAAGAGTATTAAATACTTGAAGCTGCCAATGTGGC
This sequence comes from Psammomys obesus, assembly GCF_907164565.1. Taxonomy (NCBI): domain Eukaryota; kingdom Metazoa; phylum Chordata; class Mammalia; order Rodentia; family Muridae; genus Psammomys; species Psammomys obesus. Next base: position 4,543 of record NW_026594327.1, on the reverse strand, counting down.
ACTATTTTGGAATTTGTAATTTCCCCTTCTCTGTAATTGTGGGGGAGGATGGAGGAAAGGAGATCAGAATCCCTATGGTTTTAATTTTTCTCTTCAAAAATTTACATCTCCTCTCTTGAAAATTGAAGTCACAGTGAGAAGACTAACTTGATGTTCCTTACTCATGGCTAAGCCTTTCCTAATCCCAGAAATGGGGGAAATTTAAATAATTAAAAACAAATTAAATTTTTTTTCTGAAGTGGTTGGAAAGAGAAGAAAAGGCAGAAGCACTAAAGAATATGTATATAAGTGAGGCCAAGAGGTGGGCCACAGTGGAACAGTAATGGTACTGGAGGGAAAGCTGGACTCTGATCCCACGGGAGGAGGAGTGTGAGGTCGATATCTCTCAGAAGTGTCTGTGGACTGAACGACAGGGCAGTTTTTCCTGCTTGTCCCAGACAGTGTCTGCTCATATTCTCATTTTTTTTTTCTTGATGGAGCTGTGATGAGTTCATGGGACAAGTGCTGATTGCAGGGTCTGTGCTCTGTGAGCTGTTGGAGGTAGGCAAGGTAGAGGAAGGGGGCAACTGATAGACCTAGCTGCAGATTTGGAGTGTGCTATTTCTGGGCATACTAGCACCGTAGTGAGACTGCAGTCTCGGTTTTCTTAAGTTAGGATTGGCTGAGGGTTGTTTTCAAGTTCTAGACTTGGTACAGCTTGCCTTCCCTTCTTCGATTCTTACCTGTTACATGGGAGGGGTGGGAAGGAGCCCCATGCACATACACCTGTAATTTACTTCTTGCCACCATTGCTTTCCCAGTTCAGAGGAAAGAGTTGCTCACCTGGAAGGCAGGCGCTCAGACTTACCTTCCTGGACATGGCCAGGGCAGGCGTGAGTAGTGGCCTCCTAAGTGTCCTGGAACTCTGGATCCTTCTGTTCCAGACAGGAGCTAGGTCTGTGCCTTGGCTCGGGGTGATAGGATGGCTTAGAGAGAAAGAGAGTCACTTCCAAGATGGGGAGGAGGCTGACAGAAGAAACTTGTGACCACCAGATTTGTCCAGCTGTTTCCAGCCCCCTCAGCACACTTCAAGCTCGAAACAATACTTACATCATCAGAAGTGTTAATCTTTAAGGTTTTAGAAATTCAGAGTGGTGACAAGGGGAGTGCCCCATTGGTACCACATCTGGGAAGAGTGCCTCCCAAGATGTTTTTTTTTTAAAGGCAATTTTAAGACCACAGGGTTTAAAGTGATGAATGCCAAGGTACCAGCACTGTCACGTCAGCCACTTCTGTTCCATAACCTCTCAGAAATGTGTCCTTTATCCCCAACCAGAATGAATTTGAGTCACCTTATTTGAGATTCCTTGACTATTTTTGATGAAGACACCTAACACTGGGTGACATGATGATTTGTCTTTTCTGTCGGATATCATTTCATCTACTATTTGGGTAGTCCCTTTAGGGACCCAACTTCTGAGTCGGACCGCACTAATGAGCAGGTACCATTTCAAAGGCTGTTTGCATGCTCTAAAATGAGTGGCGCACTGAAGAGAGAGTTCAGTTATTAACCTACTTGTTGTGTTAGCATAAGGACAAGAGTCTGATCCTCAGCAGCTATGTAAAGAGCCAAATGTAGCAGAACAGGCCAGGAATCTCAGCACTTGGAAGGTAGAGCCCAGAGGATCCTGGTTTGTTGAATTGTCAGCCCTACCTTAATTGGTGAGTTCCAGGCTTAGTTAGGTGGAAACAGAATGAAGAAGACATTGGAGGCAGGTTGAAGAAGACATTGGCTATCTACCTTTGGTGTGTACACACACACACACACACACACACACACACACACACACACACACAGATACACTGCACACTATATAATAAATAAATGATATGAGCCAGTGTTATCTTTTTTTTTCTATTTTTCATTTTTGGTCTTAGCCCATGATTAATTATTCTTTTTATTTGTAGGAACTGGTAATTATAAAACACTTAACCCGAGTTAACTTATATAATTTATATAGTTATATTCATATAATTATTAGATGCAGCATAAAATTAAATATACACACATATAGATATTTCAGAAAGAATTGTGCATGTATATATATGCATGTATGTATGTATGTATATTGAATCAGCATCTCACCGCACAGTTCAGGCTTCCCTCAAACTCCAGATGTGCCTGCTTCTGTTTCCCAAACTCTGGTATTAAAGCATGGACCACCATGCCCAGCTTATTTTACACTTTTTCCACTGCTTTAACGTCTTTAGATTTTTGTGAGCATTTTTTTCTCTTGGATTTGATGAGTAGAGATCCTCTGATAACAGAAAGTGAAACTGAGGCTCCAAGAACCAGATGAGCTAACCCATCAGAATTAGGGAGTTTGGAAAGTCCAGCTGGCCCACACTGGCCCCAGTGCTTACAGTTGATTTCTTGCATACTTCTGTTATCCTTGCTTAGCTCTTATTATTTTTTTGTATGTGTACCTACTCATGTCTGCATCTTTGCCTTTTTTTTTTTTTTCTGAGAAATGGATGCTTCATGTTTTACATGAAACCTGTGTTGGCTATTCTCTGAAGTCTTGGATAAAACTCACCTGCGATAACCCATTTCTCACATGCATTTTGACTAAACAGATGAATCCTCTTCATGCTGGATATTTCTACCTGTAAACCAGCAGTTTCTTCCTTGTGTGTTATAAATGGTGCGATAAATGAGCCTTATGTGTGTGGTACTGGAGCTCCTGCTGAAGTTTAATTTCTTGTTCTCTCTTTCTTAGTTGACTTAAAAAGAAACAAACCCAAAACCCCATGTTTATTTTCTTCTCCTCTCTTATTTCTTCCCAGAGTGGCACCTTTGTCTTCCCAGAATGTGATGATTCATCATGGCCAGACTCAGGAGTATGTGCTCAAGCCCAAGTACTTCCCAGCTCCGAAGGCGGTCTCCGGAGAGCAGTCCACCGAAGGCTCTTTCTCTTTAAGATATGGGCAGGATCAAGTCATGGCGCCCTTTCAGTGTGAGTATCTTTTCAGACAGCCATTTTCCTGTGTTATAGACTCGGAGTTTGGAAACGTTTTCTTTGGTTTAGATGGTTGTAATGTGTCACAGTAGATAAAATTCAAGAGTCATTAAAACACCTACTTTGGTTCCTAAAACAACCAGACTGCAGATTTTTAGCATGGTTTCCTTATTCGGAGGAAAGACATTTTTCCGGGACTTTGGAAATAAATCTGGAGTGACTTGCCTGAGATTCTGTTTCTGCAGGGTTTCTTCTTCTGGGAGACGTGTTCCCTCTAATTTTAGGTACAGCTGCATGTCTGACATGTTTGTATTGATAAAATGTTTTCTTTAGTTAAGCTGCCAAGATCCATTCCTTGTGAACGGCCTGATTTGTCCTGCATTACTCTCTGAGGTTCGCCTGTGGTAGCTATTTTTATGCTGAAAGGTCCACCTATTTTTCGGTCTTCCTAGCAGATGGCAGGGAAGACCTGACTGGATTTGTAAAGGACTATTGTATCTGCGGCCAGCTTGGTTGGTATCTCCCTGTGTGAGAAGCTCAAGGACGCAGGCCCTGGCTGGAAGGGTAGGGAATGTGATGATTTGTGGTTTAGGTATTACAGAGTGTCTGCTGGCAGAATCCGCGGAGAATGCACTGGAGTGAGGCACGGTCCATTCAGAGGCGAGAACTAGACGCGCCCTCTCCTTCCAGCAGCTTCCTGCTTTAGTCCATGTTGACTGATTGCCTTCATATACCAAGGAGTGTGCCAAGTGTGAGGTGGAAAAGGACTCTCTGTTACTAACAGGAATAGTGCAAATAGTTTTGCTACCATTGGACACTTCCAGAGTTGGAGTCTGCTGTAGATTTGATGATCTGCTGCTGCCCGACCCCCTACTTTCCATTCTGACCCTCTGCTGATTGATGCTTGCTTCTTTACAATAGAAAATCCAATGGTAGATTTGTCTGTCTCCCCTCCATCTTTTGAGAAAGTTCTCTTCTGTGGATGGTGGTCAGGCTCCAGAGTGATAGTTTGGTGTGGCTTACTAGGATGATGATGAAAGCAAAGGGTGACCTTAGGGAATTGTGTAGACACCACTTGGATCATCTTCCTGCCAGGCAAGACAGTTCCTTATCAGTCACAAAGGAACAGAAATGTAACCGCCCTGCTTCTTAACACGCTTTGAGGTCTTCAGGGAGTGTTCCTTCCATGGGAATATCTCCCAAGTGTGCAGCATTTTCCTCATCCTGATTTTAAGAGTGAACAAAAGAAGGTACTTACTTTTTCTTGGAAGTGATAAGAAGGGGATTTTTTGAAACTTTATCCTCATATTGATTAAGGAAGAAAATTCCAACCTAGATGGAAAAGCCAAGAAAAGATGGCTTGAAGAGATAGCTTGAGGGTCACTGGGAAGAGGAGGCGATATGGTGCTCTTAGTTTATTACTGTTGACTTTTTAGTAAAATGAAATTCTCTTTCTCTCTCCTTCCCTTCCTACACACACATGAACATAAACACACAACACACACACACACACACACACACACACACACACACACACACACACA
>NW_026594326.1:0-8228 GCF_907164565.1 Psammomys obesus | reverse complement strand
AATAAAAAACAAGGAAATCATGAAATTTGCAGGTAAATGGTGAGAAATGGAAAGGATCATCCTTTCCATTAATATATAATCTATCTTTCCCATGCTTCTTCTTCATGAATGAGCAGATATGCATATATTTTCTTATTTCTCCTTTGTTTTACAAAAAACAAAAAACAAAACAAAACAACAACAAAACATTTCAATGGAGGCCATTTTAGCCCACTGATTTTGTTTTGGTGGTTTTAAATCTTAGAAGAAGTTTGCAAAATCCTCTGTTTGTTTGTGAGTTGTCCCAAAAGCAGAAAGACACACACGGTATATACTCACTATATATAATCCTATATTATATATAGACATATAATATAAGATAAACCTACTAATATCTGTACATCTAAAGAAACTAATCAAGAGGGAGGACCCTGACTAAAATGCTCAATCCCCATCCCCAAAGTCAAAGAGGATGGACATCAGAAGAAGAAGAAAACAGGAAACAACCTAGGAACCTGCCACATGGGGCCTTTGAAAGGCTCTGCCCTGCAGACTATCAAAGCAGATGCTGAGACTTATGGTCAACTGTTGGGAAGAGTGCAAGGAATCTTATGAAAGAAGTGGGAAACAGTAATATCTGGAGAGGACAGGAGCTCTACAAGGAGAGCAACAGAACCAGAAAAGTTGAAGACAGGGGTCTTTCCAAAGCCTCATACTCCAACCAAGTACCATGCATGGAGATAACCTAGAACCCCTGCACAGATATAGCCCATGGCAGTTCAGTGTCCAAGTGGGTTCCATAGTAATGGGAACAAGGACTGCCTCTGACATAAACTGATTGGCCTGCTCTTTGATCACCTCCCCCTGAGGGAGGAGCAGCCTTACCAGGCCACAGAGATGACAATGCAGCCACTCCTGATGAGATTTGATAGACTAAGATCAGAAGGAAGGAGAGGAGGACCTCCCCTATCAGTGGACTTGGGGAGGGGCATGCATGAAGAAGGGGAGGAGAGATGGGATTAGGAGGGGAGGAGGGGGGGTTTATGGGGGGATACAAAGTGAATAAAGTGTAATTAATAAAAGTTAAAAAAAAAAGAAAAAAGAAAAAGAAAAACAGCTGACTTAAGCCCATAAAAGAAGTAAAATATGCAGAGCAGAAATACAATAGACTGTTAAATAGCAAAAAGAGTTCAACATGACTAGGGCTAGAGCTACAAGAGGACACAGTTCTCACATAGTAGGCTAGACTAACAAGCGTGAGGTCTCAACATTAGAAATGATAGAAAGCAATGCAACTGCCACTGATAAAAACAATCATTATAAGCTATTATGAAAAATACAAGTATGTGTAAGATAACCTGTAGAAAGTAGATTCTGAGAAACATGCAACCTATCAGCAAACACACACACACAAATAGTAAGATATGCAAAGTAGGGCTGGAGAGGTAGCTCATTAAGCAGAGTCCTTGCCTGTCTACATGAAGCTCTGGGTTTAGTCCCCCTACAATGGCTATTCTTTGTTGTCAGCTTGACTACTTCTGGAATTAACTAAATCCCCAAAATGAAAGGCACACCTGTGAGAGATTTCTATTTAATCTGAAGTAGGAAGATCTACTTCTCAGCTGGATCTTTGAGGTAAGAAGATACACCTTAAATCAATATCTTTACTCAAGATTGAATCTGGGCCATGCTAGAAGCCAAAAAAAGAAAAAAAAATTGTTTACCCTTTGCCTTCTTGCTCTATGCTTGCTATCAAGTCCATTCCGTCATTGCCATTAGAGTCAACTTCTTCAGGATTTCAGTATATACTGAAAACCAACTAAGACATTCAACCTCCTAGACTGAGAAACTACTAGATTCTTGAATTTCTGTCATAGCCAGCCATTGTTGGATTAGCTGGATCACTCTAAAAAATCCCTTTCAACATGCATATAGAAAAACTTATTATGTAAGTTGAGTTACTCCAAAGAACCCTGTCTAATATACCCCTAAATTTCAGAAGCCAGTTATGGTGTTATATGACTATATTTCCAGCATTCAGGAAAGATAGGCAGGAAGTCCAGGAGTTAAAGTTCATATTTGGTATCAATCAATCAAAAAAACACGAATCAATAAATGCAGACAGAGAAGAAAAAGAGAAAGTGAGAGAGAGAGAGAGAGAGAGAGAGAGAGAGAGAAAGGAAGGAAGGAAGGAAGGAAGGGGGAGGGAGGGAGGAAGAAAGAAAGAAAGAAAGGAAGGAAGGAAGAAAGAAAGAAAGAAAGAAAGAAAGAAAGAAAGAAAGAAAGAAAGAACAGAAACAAGGGTTAAGAAAATCTTTTTTTTAATTTTTTATTAATTACACTTTATTCATTTTGTATCCCCCCATAAGCCCCTCCCGCCTCCCCTCCTGATCGCACCCTCCCTCCCCTTTCTGCATGCATGCCGCTCCCGCTCCCCAAGTCCACTGATAGGGGAGGTTTTCCTCTTCTTTCTGATCTTAGTCTATCAGTTCTCATCAAAAGTGGCTGCATTGTCCTCTACTGTGGCCTGGTAAGGCTGCTCCCCCCTCAGGGAGAAGTGATCAACGAGCAGGCCAATCAGATTATGTCAGAGGCAGTCCCTCTTCCCATTACTATGTAACCCACTTGGACACTGAACTGCCATGGGCTACACCTGTGCAGGGGTTCCAGGTCATCTCCACGAATAGTCCTTGGTTGGAGTATGATTTTCTGGGAAGTTCACTGTGTTCAAATTATCTTGTTCTGTTGCTCTCCTTGTGGAGTTCCCGTCCCCTCCAGCTCTTACTATTTCTCACTTCTTACATAGAATTCCATTCACTCTGCCCATCAGTTGGCCATCAGGCTCAGCATCTGCTTTGACAGTCTATACTGCAGAAGCTTTCAGAGGCCCTCTGTGGCAGGTTTCAAGGTTGTTTCCTGTTTTCTTCTGGCTTTCAGAGGCCCTCTGTAGCAGGTTCCGAGGTTGTTTCCTATTTTCTTTTTCTTCTGATGTCTATACTTTTTGCCTTTCAGGATGGGGATTGAACATTTTAGTTAGGGTCCTCTCTTTTGCTTAGTTTGTTTAGATGTACAGATTTTAGTGGGTTTATTCTATGTTGTATGTTTATATGAGTGAGTATATACCACGCATGAAAAGCTTCTGTAAAGCAAAGGACACTGTCATCAAAACAAAGCGACTGCCTACAGATTGGGAAAGAATCATCACCAACCCTTTATTTGACAGAGGACTCATATCCAATATATATAAAGAACTAAACAAGCTGAAAAACAATAAACCAAGTAATCCACTTAAAAAATGGGGAACAGAGCTAAAGAGAGAATTCTCTGTAGAGGAATATCCAATGGCAGGGAAGCACTTAAAGAAATGCTCAACCTCATTAGCCATTAGGGAAATGCAAATCAAAACAACCCTGAGATTTCACCTTACACCCATCAGAATGGCCAAGATGAAAATCTCAAGGGACAACACATGCTGGAGAGGTTGTGGAGAAAGAAAATCTTTTTAATACATTGTTTAGATTTGAAGTGGATCAAATAACATTTAAATCATGGAATCTGAAGACCTAAGTGAGGCAGTGACACAATTATCTATATTGTTCTCAGTATGACCACTTATTCCCACAGCGAAAGCAGTGCCTATAAAGGGTAAAATTTCTTTACATTATGAAATGGAAACAGGAAGTTGTAAACTAGCTGCCTTTTCTTTTCTTTTCTTTTCTTTTCTTTTCTTTTTTTTTTTTTTTTTCAAAACTGTGGTCTTTGTGGATAGAGGAGATTCTGTGTGTGATGTCCACTGTTTTTATTGTGGGAGGGGTATCTTTAAATCTTTTTCTAATTCTTATATTTAATGTGTTAAAAAAGAAGCCTTTTTAACATTTTATCACTGTACAATGTACTTGGTTTTATTATGCTACTTGCACATAGGCGCATACTTTGTTTAGATCACATTCATCCCTTATATTCACCCCTTTCAGTCCTCTTTTTCTTTTTTTTTTTAACTTTTATTAGTTACACTTTATTCACTTTGTATCTCCCCATAAACCCCTCCCTACTCCCCTCCTAATCCCACCTTCCTTCCCCCTTCTTCAGGAATGCCCTTCCCCAAGTCCACTGATAGGGGAGGTCCTCCTCTCCTTCCTTCTGATCTTAGTCTATCAAATCTCATCAGGAGTGGGTGCATTGTCATCTTCTGTGGCCAAGTAAGGCTGATCTTCCCTCAGGGGGGAGGTGATCAAAGAGCAGGCCAAACAGTTTATGTCAGAGGCAGTCCCTGTTCCCATTACTATGGAACCCACTTGGACACTGAACTGCCATGGGCTACATCTGTGCAGCTTTCTAGGTTATCTCCATGCATGGTACTTGGTTGGAGTATGTCTCTGGAAAGACCCCTGTCTTCAACTTTTCTGGTTCTGTTGCTCTCCTTGTAGAGCTCCTGTCCTCTCCAGATATTACTGTTTCCCACTTCTTTCATAAGATTCCATGCACTCTTCCCAACAGTTGGCCATAAGTCTCAGCATCTGCTTTGATAGTCTGCAGGGCAGAGCCTTTCAGAAGCCCCCTGTGGCAGGTTCCTAGGTTGTTTCCTGTTTTGTTCGTCTTCTGATGTCCTTCCTCTTTGACTTTCAGGATGGGGATTGAGCATTTTAGTCAGGGTCCTCTCTCTTGATTAGTATCTTTAGATGTACAGGTTTTAGTAGGTTTATCCTATCTTATATGTCTATATGAGTGAGTATATACCATGTGTGTCTTTCTGCTTCTGGGATAGCTCACTTAGGATGATCCTTTCCAGGTCCCACCATTTACCTGCAAATTTCATGATTTCCTTATTTTTCATTGCTGAGTAATGTTCCATTGTGTAGATGTACCACATTTTTTGCATCTGTTCTTAAGTTGAGGGGCATCTGGGCTGTAGTACACAAGGACATTTGCTCAACCATGTTTGTAGCAGTTTTCTTTTTTCTTGACCTTTGATATATAAAACATTCTCTTACTTTAAATAGTCCCTTCTGTAAACTCCAATTAGACTTATTTCTATCATATTATTAGTTTTCACTTAGTGTTTTGTTTTGTATTTCTTTATGCTGCTATGAGGTTTCAAATATTTTCTTTCAGCTTTGTTTTTGACATGCTGTTTGTTAATGAACAAGGTATTTAATATTCATGGACATATCCAATTTCCAGTCTTCATCTTTTTATCTTGCCCCTCTTCCCCCTAATTGGAGACTGAGTTTTTCAAAGCCTACACATATTTCTCTTCACCTTCATCTTCATTGTCTTCTTGTTCATCTTCATTGTCTTCTTTTTCTTTTCATTTTTTTTCCTCCTTCTCTCCCCTTCTCCCCCTGCATTCCTCTTTTTATGGTTTCACGCCACTCTGGCCTACAAAGACACATGGGATAATTTTGGTTTTCTCTAGTTTTGTAAGACCTTATTTTGGGCTTAACATTGGGTGGACATATATAACATCCATTGTGCTTCAAAAGAATGTATATTCTGATGTCATCAAATACAATGTCTATATGTTTACTTAGCCATTTTATGGAAATTGTAGCTAAGATCTCATGTTTCTAAGATGATTTTCTGTCTGGATATGCTCATCCTTAAGACATTTTTTCTGTTGTTATTGTGTGTTGTAGTCTACTTAATATTTTTTTTGTTGTTTTTGTGTTGTAATCTACTTCAGAACTATTAAAACCTGTGTGGCATGTTTAGTGCTATGGCAATGCGTGAGTATATGTTTATAATCATCTTTATCATTACATAACAATCTCGTTTGTATTATTTCACACATACTGAATTAATATATGTCTCTATTATTAGCTACATTTTTTGGTTAGATTTTAATGTGGTAGTTTTATGGAATATCATTTTGAGGTGTACACGTGTATGTTTGAGATAGAGAGAAATATAGATAAATTAACAGAGACAGAGACAAAAAACAGAGAAACACACACAGACTGAGACAGAGAGACAGAGACTGCACTACAACCCTATCTATAATTTAACTAGTTTGCATGAAACTTCTTACCACTATTCCTATGCACTGACTTTGACTGTGAATGCAGGATTTTTACTTCTGTCATGTCTTAATTTTTATGTGGCTGCTCAACTTTATTTTATTCTTTATTAATTATACTTTATTCACTTTGTATCCCCCCTGTGGTTCCCTCCCTCTGCCTGTCCCAATCCCTCCCTTCCTCCACCCTCTGCATGCATGCCTCTCCCCAAGTCCACTGATAGAGGAGGTCTTCTTTTCCTTCTTTCTAATCCCAGTCAATTAGGTCTCATCAGGATTGACTGCATTGTCTTCTTCTGTGGCTTGGTAATGTTGCTTCCCTCCCTCAGGGGGAGGTAATTAAAGAGCAGGCCAATCATTTCATATCAGAGACAGTCCCTGTTCCTATTACAATGGAACCCACTTGGATACTGAACTACCATGCGCTACATCCGTGCAGGGGTCTTAGGTTATCTCCATGCATGGTCCTTGGTTGGAGTATCAGTCTCAGGAAAGACCCCTGTGCTCAGATTTTTTGGTTCTGTTGCTCTTTTTGTGGATTTCCTGTCCTCTCCATATCTTACTGTTTCCTCTTCTTTCATAAGATTCCCTGCACTCTGCCCAAACGTTGCTCATTAAGTCTCAGCATCTGCATTGATAGTCTGCAGGGCAGAGCTTTTCAGAGGTCCTCTGTGTCAGGCTCCTGACCTGTTCCCTCTTTTTGCCTTCTTCTGATGTCCATCATCTTTGCCCTTCTGGATAGATGACAAAACTATTCAATGTAAAAAAAGACAGCATCTTCAACAAATGATGCTGGTCTAACTGGATGCCTACATGTACAAAAATGCAAATAGATCCATACTTATCACCCTTCACAAAACTAAAGTCCAAGTGGATCAAAGCCATCAACATAAAACCAGACACACTAAACCACTTAGAAGAAAAAGTGGGGAATAGCCTTGAACTCATTGTCACAGGAGACAACTTCCTGAACAGAACACCAACAGCACAGGCTCTAAGAGCAACAGTCAATAAATGGGACCTCATGAAACTGAAAACCTTCTGTAAAGCAAAGGACACTGCCATCAGAACAAAACAACTGCCTACAGATTGGGAAAAAATCTTTACTAACCCTATATCTGACAGAGGATTAATTTCCAGTATATATAAAGAACTCAAGAAGTTAAACAGCAACAAATCAAGTAATCCAATTAAAAAATTGAGTACAGAGCTAAACAGAGAATTCTCAATAGAGGAATATTGAATGGCAGAGAAACACTTAAGGAAATGGGCAAAGTGCAGGGAATCTTATGTAAGAAGTGGGAAATAGTAAGATCTGGAGAGGACAGGAACCCCGCAAGGAGAGCAACAGAACCAGAAAATTTCAACACAGGGATTTGAACCCAGAGACTCATACTCCAACCAAGTACCATGCATGGAGATAACCTAGAACACCTGCAAAAATGTAGTCCATGGCAGTGTAGTGTCCAAGTGAGTTACATAGTAATGGGAAGAGTGACTGCCTCTGACATAATCTGATAGGCCTGTTCTTTGACCTTCTCCCCCTGAAGGGGTGCAGCTTTACCAGACCACAGAAGATGACAATGCAGCACTCCTGATGTGATCTGATAGATGAAGATCAGAAGGAAGGAGAGGAGGACCTCCCCTATCAGTGGACTTGGGGAGGGGCATGTGTGAAGAAGTGGGAGGGAGGATGGGACCTGGAGGGGAAAAGGGAGGGCCTTATGGGGGGATACAAAGTGAATAAATTGTAATTAATAATAACAAAAAAGAAATGTTCAATGTCCTTAGTCATAAGGGAAATGCAAATCAAAATGACCCTAAGATTTCACCTTACACCCATCAGAATGGCTAAGATAAAAAACTCAAGTGACAACACATGCTAGAGAGGATGTGGAGAAAGGGGAACCCTCTTCCACTTCTGGTATGAATGTAAACTTGTACAATAACTCTGGAAAGCAATCTGGTGCTTCCTCAGAAAACTAGGAATAGTGCTTCCTCAAGATTCAGCTATACTACTCCTAGGCATATACCCAAAAGAGGCTCAAGTACACAATACGGACAATTGCTCAACCATGTTTGTAGCAGCCTTATTTGTAATAGCCAGAAGCTGGAAACAGCCCAGATGCCCCTCAGTGGAGTAATGGATACAGAAATTGTGGTACATCTACACAATGGAATATTACTCAACAATAAAAAACAAGGAAATCATGAAATTTGCAGGTAAATGGTG
>NW_026594325.1:0-1967 GCF_907164565.1 Psammomys obesus | reverse complement strand
GTGTGTGTGTGTGTGTGTGTGTGTGTGTGTGTGTGTGTGTGTGTGTGATGCGGTGCCATGGAGGGGAGGGAGAGCTAGCGGCGTGGTTGTGGGGGACCCTCTCCTAGCCTCAGGAAGATCTAACCAAGACCAGGCGGACTGTGTGCGCCCAAATGGCTTGGAGCAATAGAATGCCATGATGAAGCAATATGTAAGCTAGCATTAGCCAAGCCCAGGTTGGTAGGTCTCTGTCTCCCACCAGCCCTGCCCGGCTTCTAAAGCTGGCCTTGAGCAAGGCGGATTGAGAACAGCAAGACAGCCCCCAGAAGGAGGGCAGTGCCTTGTTCCCGCACAAAGGACAAAAGCATTGGGTTTCAGGGAGAGGAGTCCAGACTGCCAGATCTGGAGAGAGAGGGAGAGAAAGAGAGAGAGAGAGAGAGAGAGAGAGAGAGAACAGGAATCAGGCAGAGCCTGCAGAGGAACTGAGCACGACTCATGCCAAGTGCACTCAGAAACAGCTGCAAACAGACAGCCACCTGCAGGGAGAGGGTCTGAGAGCCTGTCCTCCAAGCTGGAGTTGCAAGCGTGGCTATAGATATTAACCCTCTATCCTGGTCAAAGCAGTGCACGTGTGTATGTGTGTGTGTGTGTGTGTGTGTGTGTGTAGCTGTCTGTGTGTCTGTCTGTGTGTCTGGAGCTTGGGAGAACTGACCCCTGAAGCTGTGGTAGGAAGCCAGCTAAAGAAGAAAGTACCTCCAGGCTGTGGAGTTCGAGGCTCCAGCGCAGAGCTTTTAGGTGGGCTGCTGCCCTTGGGCGGGGGCTGATGAGAACTAGTGCATATGCATCAGGGAGGCTGGTGAAATGGGAGCGAGCAAACTGTGGTTTTGTTCCATGTCCTGGGTCCAGAGCGAATTCTAAACAGAAAGCCACACAGCCAGGAGGGCTGTGGGACCTGCTGAGGGAGGCTGTCAGAGGCTGAAAGGGGAGAGGGCTGGGCGAGAGGGAGCTGAGCTGCTCCAGCCTACCCTCTCACCTCTCACCGACGGTGGTGGTGCTGGTGTGTCCTTTCTCTGTGCTGTGGGCAGGGGGTGCAGGCTTCCGTAGCCTCTCCTCCAGGCCTCCTCCCATGCTCTGCTGCAAGCCCCTTCTGGTCTAATTCCTGCCCCAAAGGTAATTCTTAATCTTCTTTCCCTCACCCCGGGGAACACAGGCAGCAAACTGAGCATTTCTGGTGCAGTCTCTGGTGGTGCTCCTCAGGAGACCAGCTCCCAGGGACAGTTCCCGGTACAGGACAGGGTCTGCCATGGTCACCAGAAGGCTGGGATCCTATGTCTTTCTCTGAAGTGTGGGCTTTTTCCCAAGGCCTAGACATGTGAGCGGCTGGGGCGGGGGAGCTGGGAGCAGTGACAGCCGAGCTGAGCAGGATGGGAGGAGAGAGGAAGAGAATAAGGGGTGCAGACAGGAGGGGAGGTGCTCTAAGACCCTGTGGCCCTGATTTGGCTCGGGAGAGAACCTGTTTTCTTACCCTTGCTCCTGCTTCAAAGTAAAAAATCAAGGCTTCTGGCTTCCAAGTGCCAGCATGCAGGGTGGAGCAAGTCTGTTCTTTTATCTTGCTTTTCTTGTTGTTGTCTTTGGGGTGTGTAGAAACTTCTAAGTTCCCAGCCTAGGGGTGGGGGTGGGGTATCAACTCGGGGACAGTGGAGAATGGATGTTGGAATTGGAATTGCTTTCCAAAAGTCCCCTGTCCTGAGACAAGGATGAGCACAGTGACTGAACCTAGAGGAGTCACTGAGTAATGGGAGAGGCTACCAGATGAGGGCAGAGAATTGGAGCAAAGAAACACACCCACATGCACACACATACAAACACACATGCACATACACACACATATACACACACACACTTATACACGTACATATAAACAAATGCACGCACGTGTGCAGGCCTACACACACACACACACACACACACACACACACACACACACA
>NW_026594324.1:0-3166 GCF_907164565.1 Psammomys obesus | reverse complement strand
TGGAGAAGAGTCAGAGGAGGCTTCACTCGGAATAGACTCTGCGCTGATCCAGTCTGCTGGAGGAGACAGGGCCTTCCCAGGAGACTGCGGTCTGCAGAGACCGCTTTCCCGCTCTGCGCTCTGCAAACCCGGGGGCGGGGACCGGGACCTCTGCGCTCTGCAGGCAGAGCAGTACAGGAGTTGCTACTCCAGAGCAAAGTCAGCCTCATCCGGATCTGCTCCAAAAAGAGGAAATGGGTCGCTCTGGCGCGGTGTGGAAACGCAATAAATACCCTAGACTTAGCAGCGTCATGTTCCCCCTTTCCTTTCGACTTCCTGAGGACGCTGTTCAAGAGCATCTTCCCATAGACCTGGCCTGGTTATCCCGGGAACCCTCCGCGCCCCGCGGACTCCTCTCCCTCGTCCCCCGCGGAGCTTCCCCGGTCTCTCGGGCTCCTCTGATCAGGCTTCATCCCCGGTAGCCACAGCCTGTCCTGGTTCTGGCTGTGCAGCACTGGCTCCTCCGCCTGAGCCAGCAGCTCACAGGTGGAGTAGATGTTGGGTGACCGCGTTGGCAAGGCCGCCGGCGGGGGAGAGGGGAGCGTCTTCCTCTATTTCTCTTTTAAATTGTCAAATTTATTTGTTCTTATTACTCTTCTTTCTCTTCATCTTCCTTCTCTTCTTCCCACTCTTCCTCTTCCTCAACTTCCTCATCCTCCTTCTCTCCAACCTCTTCTTCCTCTTCTTCACCTCTTCCTCTTCCTCTTCTTCTTCCTTTTCTTTCTCTTCCACTTCATCTTCCTCTTTTTTTCTCTTTCTCATCCTCTTTCTTATCCTCTTCCTCTTCTTCCTAGTCCTCTTCTTCTTTCTCTTCTTCCTCTTCTTTTTCTTCCACTTCTTCCTCCTCCTCCTCTTCCTATCCTTCCTCTTCCACTTCTTCCTCTTTCTCTTTTTCATCCTCTTCCTCTACCTTGTCTTCCTCTTCCTTTTTCTCTTCTTCCCTCTCTTCCTCTTCCTCTTCATCTTCCTCTTCTTCTTTGTCCTCTTCCTCGTCTTTGTTTTCTTCCTATTATTGTTCTTCCTCTTCTCCTTCCTCTTCTTCCTCTTTTTCTTTCTCATCCTTGTACTCTTCTATTTCTTCTACTTCTTCCTCTTTTTATTCTTCCTCTTACTTTTCCTATTCCTCTTCTGCTTCTTCTCCCTCTTCCTCTTCTTCCTCCACTTCCTCTTCCTTTTCGACTTCTTCCTCTTTCTTTTTCTCTTTTTCTTCTTTCTCTTCTCCATTCTCATCCTCTTCTTCTACTTCTTCCTTTTGTTCTTTCTTCTTCTCCCCTTCTTTTGCCTCTTCTTCCTCTTCCTATTCCTCTTCTCCTTCCACTACTTCTTCTTATTCCTCTTCTTCCGCTTTCTCTTCCTTCTCTTCTTCCTATCCTTCATCTTCCTCGTCCTCTTCCTCTCCTTCCTATTCTTTTCTCTCTTCTTTTTCTCCTCTTCCTTTTCTTCCTCTTCTTCCTCTTCCTCTACTTATTCTTTTCTGGCTCTTTCTCATCTTCCTTTTCTTTCTTTTCCTCCCCAACCTTTTCTTCCTCTTCCTTGTCCTCATCCTCTTCTCCCTCTTCTTTCTTCTTCTTTCTTTTCTTCCTCTTCTTCGTTTTCCTCTTCTCTTTATTTCTCATCCTCTTTCTTGTCCTCTTCCTCTTCTTACTCTTAAAATTCTTGTTCTTCCTGTTCCTCTTCTTTCTCTTTCTCTTCTTCTTCCTCTTCCTCACTACTTCTACATCTTTCAATTCTTTCTTCTTATTCTTTTTCTTCCTCTTTCACTTCTACTTCTTTCAATTCTTTCTTCTTATTCTTTTTCTTCCTCTTTTTCCTCTTCTTCATCGTCTTCCTCTTCTTCTACTTCTTCTTATTTTTTCTTATTCTTCCTATTATTTTTCCTCTTCTATTGTTTCTTCCCTTCCTCTTCTTTCTCTTTCTCTCCTTCTTCCTTTTCCTCTTTCTCTACTTCCTCTTCTTGTTTTCTTCTTCCTCTTCCCCCTTTTCCTCTTCTTCTTTCTTATTGGTCTTCTTCTTCTTCTTTTTCCTCTTCTTTCTCTTTTTCCTCTTCCCCTGACTTTTCCTCATCCTTGTCCTCTTCCACTTTTTCCACTTCTTCCTCTTTTTCTTCGTATTCTTCCTCTTCTTTTTACTTCTTTTTCCTCTTCCTCTTCTTCCTCTACTTTCTCTTCTTCCTCTTCCTCATTCTCTTCCTCTTCTGCTTCTTCCTCTTCCTCTTCTTCCACTTCCTCTTTTCTCTCTTCCTCTCCTTCCTCATCTTTTCTTCCTCTTCTTCATCTTCTTCCACTCCCACCTCTTCCTCTTCTTCCTTTTCATACTCTT
Source organism: Psammomys obesus (assembly GCF_907164565.1). Classification (NCBI taxonomy): domain Eukaryota; kingdom Metazoa; phylum Chordata; class Mammalia; order Rodentia; family Muridae; genus Psammomys; species Psammomys obesus. The sequence goes on along the minus strand of NW_026594324.1, from coordinate 808 downwards.
CTTCCTCTTCCTCATCCTCCTTCTCTTCCTCTTCTTACATCTTCCTCTTCTTCCCCTTCTTTTTTCTCTTCTGTTTCTTCTTCCTCTTCCTTTAGTCTTCCTCTTCTTTCTATTTTTCTCCTTCTTTCTCTTACTCATCTTCTTCCTCTTTCTCATCCTCTTTTTCTACGTCTTCCTCTTCTTTCTTCTTAATATTCTTCCTCTTCTGCTTCTTCTTCCTCTTCCTCCTTTTCTTCTTTATCTTCTTCTTCCTGTTCCTTTTCTCCCTCTTTTTCCATTTCTTTCTCTTCCTCTTATTCTTCTTCTTTCTCCTCCTCCTCTTTCTCTTCTTCCTCTTGCTCTTCCTTATCCTCTTTCCTTTTTTCTACTTCTTCCTCTTCTTTCTTATTTTTCCTCTTCTACCTCTTCTTCCTTTTCTTCTTCTTCCTCTTCCTCATCCTTGTTCTTTTCCTCTTCTACTTCTTCCAATTCTTTTTTCTTCTTTCTTAGTCTTCCTCTTCTTCTCTCCCTTTTTCCTTTTCATCTTCTGCTTCTTTTTCTTTCTTTTCTTCCTCTTCTCCTTCCTCTTTTCCCTCTTTTCCTCTTCTTTCTCTTCCTCTTCATTTTTTCCTCTTCTTTCCTATTGCTCTTCTTCTTCCTTTTCCTAGTCACCTTCTTCTTCCTCTCCCTCTCTCTCCTCCTTGTCCGCTTCCACTCCTACTTCTTCCTCTTCTTTTTCTTCTTCCTTTTTACTCTTCCTCTTCTTCCTCTTACTCTTTTTCCTCTCTCTTCTTCCTCTTCTTTCTCTTCCACATCCTCATACTCTTCC
>NW_026594323.1:0-6207 GCF_907164565.1 Psammomys obesus | reverse complement strand
TCGTTCATCCTTTCTTTCTTTTCTTCTTCCTCTTCTTCTTCCTGTTCCTCCTCTTCTTTTTCTGCTTCCTTTTCTTCTTCCTCCACTTCTTCTTCCTCTTCTATTTCTTCTTCTTATTCTTCCTCATCCTCTTGTTCTTCCTCTTCTTCCACTTCTTTCTGGTCCTCTTCCTATTCTTCCTCTTTTACTTCTTCCTCTTTTTCTTTTTTCTCGTCTCTGTCTTTCTCTTCCTCTTCTTCCTGTTGCTCTTCATTTCTTCTTCCATTTCCTCATCCTCTTCCTCTTACTGTTCTTCCTCTTCCACTTCTTCCTTTCTTCCTCTTCTACCTCACCTCATCCTCTTCTTCTTCCTCTTTTTCCTCTTCTGCTTTCCCTCTTCCTCTTCTTCGTCTTCCTCTTTGTCTTTCTCTTCTTCCTGTTCTTCCTCTTCCTTTTCTTCCTCTATTTCCTCTGCTTTCTCTTCCTCTTTGGCTTCTTCCTCTCCTTTGTCTTCATCTTCTTCCTCTTCCTCTTCTTGATCTTCTTCCTATTCCTCTTCTTTCTCCACTTTTTCTTTTCTTATTCTTCTGATTCTTGTTCCTCTTCACTTCCTCTCCCTCTTCCTTTTCCTCATCCTCTTCTTGATCTTCTTCCTCTTCCTCTTCTGCTTCCTCTTCTTTGTGATCTTCCTTTTCCAATTTTCATTCCTGTTCTTTCACTTCTTCCTCTGATTCCTCTTATTCTTCTTCCTCATCCTCTTCCTCTTCTTCTTTCTCTTCTTTCTTCTTATTGTTCCTCTTCTCTTTTCTCTTCCTTTTCTGCTTCTTCCTTATCCTCTTCTTCCCCTCTTCTTTTTCTTCTTCCTCTTCTTCTTCCACAACTTGTTCTTATTACTCTTCTTCCTCTTCATCTTCCTTCTCTTCTTCCCATTCTTCCTCTTCCTCAACTTCCTCATCCTCTTTCTCTCCAACCTCTTCTTCCTCTTCTTGACCTCGTCCTCTTCCTCTTCTTCTTCCTCTTCCACTTCATCTTCCTCCTCTTTCTCTTTCTCATCCTCTTTCTTATCCTTTTCCTCTTCTTCCTAGTCCTCTTCTTCCTCTTCTTTTTCTTCCAATTCTTCCTCTTCCTCCTCTTCCTATCCTTCCTCTTCCACTTCCACTTCTTCCTCTTCTTCCTCTTTCTCTTTTTCATCCTCTTCCTCTACCTTGTATTCCTCTTCTTTTTTCTCTTCTTCCCTTTCTTCCTCTTCCTCCTTCTTCCTCTTCCTCCTTTTCTTTTTTCCTCTTTCTCTTCTTCCTCTTTTACTTCTTCCTCTTCCTATTCTTCTTTCTTTTTTTCTCTTATTTTGCTTCCTCTTCTTTCTTTTCCTTTTCTTCCTCTCCATCTCTTTCTTCTTGTCTTCCACTTCTTCGTCTTCATCTTCCTCTTCTTCTTCCTTGTCCTCTTCTTTGTCTTTGTTTTCTTCCTATTCCTGTTCTTCCTCTTTTCCTTCCTCTTCTTCCTCTTTTTCTTTCTCATCCTTGTACTCTTCTATTTCTTCTTCTTCTTCCTCTTTTTATTCTTCCTCTTATTTTTCCTATTCCTCTTCTGCTTCTTCTCCCTCTTCCTCTTCTTCCTCCACTTCCTCTTCCTTTTCAACTTCTTCCTTTTACTCTTTCTCTACTTCCACTTCTTTCTCTTCTTCCTCTTTTCTTCTTTCTCTTCTTCCTCTTCCCCATTCTCATCCTCTTCTTCTACTTCTTCCTTTTGTTCTTTCTTCTTCTCCCCTTCTTTTGCCTCTTCTTCCTCTTCCTCCTATTCCTCTTCTCCTTCCACTACTTCTTCTTATTCCTCTTCTTCCTCTTCCTCTTCCTTCTCTTCTTCCTATCCTTCATCTTCCTCATCCTCTTCCTCTTCTTCCTATTCTTTTTCTCTTCTTTTTCTCCTCTTATTCCTCTTCCTCTATTTATTCTTTTCTGACTCTTTCTCATCTTCCTTTTCTTTCTTTTCCTCCCCAACCTTTCCTTCCTCTTCCTTGTCCTCATCCTCTTCTCCCTCTTCTTTCTTCTTTCTTTTCTTCCTCTTCTTTGTTTTCCTCTTCTATTTCTCATTCTTTTTCTTGTCCTCTTCCTCTTCTTACTCTTAAAATTCTTGTTCTTCCTGTTCCTCTTCTTTCTCTTTCTCTTCTTCTTCCTCTTCCTCACCACTTCTACTTCTTTCAATTCTTTCTTCTTATTCTTTTTCTTCCTCTTTTTCCTCCTCTTCCTCGTCTTCTACTTCTTCTTCTTATTTCTTCTTATTCTTCCTATTATTTTTCCTCTTCTTTTGTTTCTTCCCTTCCTCTTCTTTCTCTTCCTCTCCTTCTTCCTTTTCCTCTTCCTCTACTTCCTCTTCTTGTTTTCTTCTTCCTCTTCCCCCTTTTCCTCTTCTTCTTTCTTATTGATCTTCTTCCTTTTCCTCATCTGCTTCTTCCTCTTCTTTTTCCTCTTCTTTCTCTTTTTCCTCTTCCCCTGACTTTTCCTCATCCTTGTCCTCTTCCACTTTTCCACTTCTTCCTCTTCTTTCTTCTTATTCTTCCTCTTCTTTTTACCCTTCTTTTCCCTCTTCCTCTTCTTCCTCTACTTGCTCTTCTTCCTCTTCCTCATTCTCTTCCTCTTCTGCTTCTTCCTCTTCCTCTTCTTCCACTTCCTCTTTTCCCTCTTCCTCTCCTTCCTCATCTTTTCTTCCTCTTCTTCGTCTTCTTCCACTCCTACCTCTTCCTCTTCTTCCTTTTCATTCTCTTCTTCCTCTTCCTCATCCTCCTTCTCTTCCTCTTCTTACATCTTCCTCTTCTTCCCCTTCTTTTTCCTCTTCTGTTTCTTCTTCCTCTTCCTTTAGTCTTCCTCTTCTTCCTCTTCTCCCTATTTTCTCCTTCTTTCTCTTACTCATCTTCTTCCTCTTTTTCATCCTCTTTTTCTACGTCTTCCTCTTCTTTCTTCTTAATATCCTTAATATTCTTCCTCTTCTGCTTCTTCTTCCTCTTCCTCCTTTTCTTCTTTCTCTTCTTCTTCCTGTTCCTTTTCTCCCTCTTTTTCCATCTCTTTCTCTTCCTCTTATTCTTCCTCTTCCTCCTCTTTCTCTTCTTCCTCTGACTCTTCCTTATCCTCTTTCCCTTTTTCTACTTCTTCCTCTTCTTTCTTATTTTTCCTCTTCTACCTCTTCTTCCTTTTCTTCTTCTTCCTCATCCTTGTCCTCTTCCTCTTCTTCTACTTCTTCCGATTCTTTTTTCTTTCTTAGTCTTCCTCTTCTTCTCTCCCTTTTTCCTTTTCATCTTCTGCTTCTTCTTTCTCTTTCTTTTATTCCTCTTCTCCTTCCTCTTTTCCCTCTTTTCCTCTTCTTTCTCTTCCTCTTCCTTTTTTCCTCTTCTTTCCTATTGCTCTTCTTCTTCCTTTTTCTAGTCACCTTCTTCCTCTTCCTCTTTCTCCTCCTTGTCCGATTCCACTCCTACTTCTTCCTCTTCTTTTTCTTCTTCCTTTTTACTCTTCCTCTTCTTCCTCTTACTCTTTTTCCTCTCTCTCTTCTTCTTCTTTCTCTTCCACATCCTCATACTCTTCCTCTTCTTCTACTTCTTCCTCTTCTTTTATTCTTCCTCTTCTTCCACTTCCTCTTCTCCCTCCTTTTCCTCCTCTTCATCTTTCTCTTCCTCATACTTGTCCTCTTCCTTTTCTTCTAGTCCATTCTCTTTGTCTTCTTTGTTATTCTTTCTCTTCTTTTTTCTCTTTGTCTTCTGTTTCTTCCTCCTCTTCCTCTTCTTCCTCCAATTTCTTTTCTTCCTCTCCTTCTGCTTCCTTTTCCTCTACTTTCTCTTCGTTTTTCTTAATCTTCTTTCTCTTCATCCTTTTCTTCCTATTCTTCCTCTTCCTTTTTCTTTCTGTTTTTTTTTTCTGTCATTCTTTCTCTTCTTCCTCTTTCTCCTCTTCTTCCCCTTCTTCTTCCTCTTCCTCATCCTCTTCTTCTACTTCTTACTCTTGTTCTTTCTTCTTCTCACTCTTCATTCTCTACTTCCTCTTTTTCTCTTCATTTTTTTCTCTTCTTCCTCTACTTCCTATTCTTTCTCCTCCTCTACTTCTTCGTCTTCCTCTTCCTTTTCTTTTTCCTCTTCCTCTTCTTCCTCTTTCTCTTTTTCCTCTTATTCTTCTTTTTTCTTATTTTTCTTCTTCCTTTTCCTCTCTTGGTTCTTCTAACTCTTGCTCTTCTTCCTCTTCTGCCTCTTCTTACTTTTTTTTCTGTTCTTCCTCTTCTTCCTCTTTCTTCTCTACTTCTTCTTTCTTTTTATTCTTCTTCCTCTTCTATTTCTTCTTCCTTTTCTTCCTCTACTTTCTCTTCTTCCTGTTCCTCATCCTCATCCTCTTCTTCTACTTCTTCCTCTTCTTTTTCTTATTCTTCCTCTTCTTCTACCTCTTCCTCTTCTTCTCTCTTTCCTCTTTTTTCTCTTCCTCTTTTTCCTCTTCTTTCTCTTCTTTTTATTCCTCCTCATCTTTCTTTTTCTTTTTCCTCATTCTCATCCTCTTCCTCTTTTTCTATTTCTTCCTATTCTTCTTTCTTCTTATTCCTCCTCTTACTTTTCCTCTTCTTTTTCCTCTCCTCTTCTGTTTCTTTCTCTTCCTCTTCTTCTTTTTTCTTTTCTTCTTCCTCTTCTCTCTTTTTCTTCTTTCTGTTCCTCTTCTTCCTCTTCCTCTTCTTCTACTTCTTCCTTTTCTTTCTACTTTTTTACTTCTTCTATTTCCTCTTCCTCTTCTTCATCCTCTTCCTTTTTCTCTTTTTCTACTTCTTCCTCTTCTTTCTTCTTATTCTTCTTTTTCTTCTTTCTTCTTCTTTTTCCTCTTCCTCTACTTTCTCTTCTTCTTCCTCTTTACCTTCCTCATTCTCATTCTCTTCCTCTTCTTCTACTTCTCTTTTTTCTATTATTCTTCCTCTTCCCTTTCCTCTTCTTCTTCCTTGTCTTCTTCTTCCTCTTTTTTATTCCTATTCTTCCTCTTTTTCTTCTCCTTATTCCTCTACTTCTTCTCCTTCTTTCTCTACTTCCTCTTTCTTTTCATATTCTTTCTCTTCTTCCTCTTCCTTTTTATCCTCTTCCTCTTCTTTTTCTTCTTCTTCCCCTTCCTCTTCTCCTTCTTCCTCTTTCATTTCCTCTTACTCTACTTCCTCTTCTCCCTCTTCCTTTTTTCTCTTCTTCCTCTTCTTCCTCCTCTTCCTCTTCTTCCTCTTGCTCTCAAACCTCTTCCTCTTCTTCCTGTTCCTCAAACTCTTTCTTTTCTTTTCTTTTTTTTTCTTCCTCTTCTTCTCCCTCTTCTTCTTCTGCTTCTTCTTCCTCTTCCTCCTCTCCAAACTCTTCTTTCTCTTCTTCCTTTACTTCCTCTTCCTGTTCTTTCTTTTCCTCTTTTTCCTATTCTGCTGCTTAATCTTTTTTCTCTACGTTCTCTTTCTCTTTCTCTCCTACTTCTACTTCCTCTTTGTCATCCTTGTTTTCTTCATTCATTCTTTCTTATTCTTATTCCTCTTCCTCTTTCTTCCTCTTCATTTTTTTATTGTCTTCTTCTTTGTCCTATTTCTTTTTTCCTCTTTCTCCTCTTCTTCATTTTCCTCTTCTTCCTCTTCCTCTCTGATCTCTTCTTCCTCATCCTCTTCCTCATGCTCTTTTTCTTCTTCCTCTTCTTCTAACTTTTCCCCTTCCTCTTCTTCCCCTTCTTCTTATTCTTCCTCTTCTTTTCCTTCTTCCTCTTCTTCTTTTTTCCTCTTCTTCTTCTGATTCTTGTTTTTTCTCTGCTTTCTCTTCTTCCTCTACTCTTGCCTCCTCTTCTTCCTCTTCCTCCTCTTTCTCTTTTTTGCTTCTTCTTCCTCTTCCTCTTCTTTCTCTACCTCTACTAACTCTTCTTTGTCTTTTTCCTTTTCTTTCTTTTCTTCTTCCTCTTCCTTTTCTTCCCCTTCTTCCTCTTCATGTTCCTCTTCTTTCTCTTCTTCCTCCTTTTCTCATTCCTCTATTTCCTCTTCTTCCTCTCCCTCTCCTTGTGCTTGTCTTCATTCTCTTTTTCTACTTCTTCCTCTTCTTTTCTTTCTTCTTCCTCACTTCTTGATTTTTTCTTTTTTCTTCTTACTCTTCTTTTTCCTTCTCTTCTTCTTCCTCTTTTTCTCTTCTTTCACTTCTTTCTTTTTCCTTTTTTCTTCTTCTTTCACTTCTTTTTCTTTTTCCTTCTCCTTTTCTTCCTTTCC
>NW_026594322.1:902655-907067 GCF_907164565.1 Psammomys obesus | reverse complement strand
AAACAGAAAACTATTCTCTGACAGTGTAGAACACAGAAACCCATTTCTCAGACTGTAGAGCACAGAAACCCATTTCCAAAGAAAGAACAGAAACGCAAATCACAGTGTTGTAAAGTAAATCACATTGGTATCACCTGTTTAACTAGGTTTACAGGGAAAACGAAAATTGGTATCTTGCACTGTAGAGCACAGAAACCATTTCCAATGAAATAACAGAAAATCAAAGCGCAGTGTTGTAAACTAAATCATATATATGTCGCCTGTTTAAGTACGTTTACATGAAAAGTGAAAGGTGATATCTTGTACTGTAGAGCACAGAAACCCGTTTCCAACGAAAGAACAGACACGCAAAGCACAGGGTTGTAGACTAAATCATATGTGTCGCCTGTTTAACTACGTTTACAAGAAGACTGAAAAGTAATATCCCTCACTGTAGAGCACAGGAACCCATTTCCAATGAAAGAACAGAAACGCAAAGCATAGGGCTGTAAACTAAATCACATTTGTGTCACCTGTTTAACTACATTAATTGGAAAACAGAAAATTGGTATGTCGCACTGTAGAGCACAGAAATCACTTTCCAACAAAAAAACAGAACCGCAAAGCACAGTGTTGTAAACTAAATCACATGTGTCGCCTGATTAACTAGGTTTACAGGAAAACTGAAAAGTGATATCCTGCACTGTAGAAAACAGAAACGCATTTCCAACGAAAGAACAAGAAACTCAAAGCACAGTGTTGTAAACTAAATGACATATGTGTCGCCTGGTTAACTATGTTTACAGGAAGACTGAAAAGTGATTTCTCGGACTGTAGAGCACAGAAACCCGCTTCCAACAAAAGAAAAGAAACACTAATCAAAGAGTTGTAAACTAAAACAAATGCGTGTCGCAAGGTTAAATATGTTGAGTGTAAAAAAAAACTGATTCTTGAGCACTAGACCAGGAAAACGCATTTCCAATGAAAGAACAGAAATGCAAAGCACAGTGTTGTAAACTAAATTACATTGGTATCACCTGTTTAACTAGGTTTACAGGAAAAACGAAAATTGGTATCTCGCACTGTAGAGCACAGAAACCCATTTCTAACGAAATAACAGAAACGCAAAGCACAGTGCTATAAACTAAATCACATATGTATCGCCTGCTTAAGTACATTTACATGAAAACTGAAAAGTGATATCTCATACTGTAGAGCCCAGAAACCCGTTTCCATCGAAAGAACAGAAACGCAAATCACAGTGTTGTAAACTAAATCACATATGTGTCACCTGTTTAACTACGTTTACAGGAAAACTGAAAAGTGATATCTCGCACTGTACAACACAGAAAACCTTTTCCTTCGAAAGAACAGAAACGCAAAGCACAGTGTTGTGAACTAAATCACATGTGTGTTGCCTGTTTAATCATATTTACAGGAAAACTGAAAAGTGATATCTCGCATTGTAGTGCACAGAAACCCGTTTCCAACAAAAGAACAGAAACGCTAATCAAAGCGTTGTAAACTAAAACAAACACGTGTCGCAAGATTAAATATGTTGAGTGTAAAAAAGAAAACTGATTCTTGAGCACTAGAGCAGGAAAACGCGTTTCCAATGAAAGAACAGAAACGCAAAGCACAGTGTTGTAAACTAAATCACATATGTGACGACGTTTAAGTATGTTTACATGAAAACTGAAAAGTTATATCTCGTACTGTACAGCACAGAAACCCGTTTCCAATGAAAGAACAGAAAAGCAAAGCACAGTGTTGTAAATTAAATAACATTTCTGTCGCCTGATTAACTACGTTTACAGGAAAACAGAAAATTCGTATCTCGCACTGTAGAGCACAGAAAAAGGTTTCCATCCAAAGAACAGGAACGCAAATCACAGTGTTGTAATCTAAATCACATATGTGTTGCCTGATTAACTACGTTTACAGGAAAACTGAAAAGTGATATCTTGCACTGTAGAGCACAGAAACCCGTTTCGAATGAAAGAACAGAAACGCAAATCACAGTGTTGTAAACTAAATCACATTGGTGTCACCTGTTTAACTAGGTTTACCTGAAAACTGAAAATTGGTATCTCTTGCACTGTAGAGCACAGAAACGGGTTTCAAACAAAGAACAGAAATGCAAAGCACAGTGTTATAAATTAAATCACATATGTGTCGCCTGATTAACTATGTTTACAGGAAAACTGAAAAGTGATATCTTGCGAGTAGTGCACAAAAACCCGTTTCCAACGAAAGAACAGAAAGGCAAAGCACAGTGTTGTAAACTAAATCACATATGTGTCGTCTGTTTAACTACGTTTACATGAAAACTGAAAAGTGATATCTCTCACTGTAGAGCACAGAAACCCGTTTCCATCGAAAGAACAGAAACGCAAATCACAGTGTTGCAAACTAAATCACATATTTAGTTTAACTACGTTTAACTACGTTTACAGGAAAAATGAAAAGTGATATCTTGCACTGTAGAGCACAGAAACCCGTTTCAAAAAAAAGAATAGAAATGCTAAGCACAGCATTGTAAACTAAAATACATACTTGTCGCCTGATTCAATCCCTTGATTGGAAAACAGAAAACTTATATCTCATGCAGTAGACCACAGAAACCCATTTCCAACAAAAGAACAGAAACACAAAGCAGAGTGTTGTAAACTAAAACATACATGTCACCTGATTAACTAGGTTGAGATGAAAACCAAAAAGTGAAATCTCATACTGTAGAGTACAGAAACTCGTATTAAACAAAAGAACACAAAAGCAAAGCATAGCGTTATAAACTAAAACACATACATGTCGCCTGATAAACTACGTTGAGAGGAAAACAGAAAACTAATATCTGATGGAGTAGAATGCAGAAACCCGTTTCCAACAAAAGAACAGAAAGGTAATGCAAAGCATTGTAAACTGAAACATATATGTGCTGCCTGATTAACTAGGTTTAGAAGAAAACATAAAAGTGATATCTCACACTGTAGAGCACAGAAACCGGTATTCAAGGAAAGAACAGAAAAGCAAATCATAGCGTTGTAAACTAAAACATAAGTGTCGCCTGATTAACTACGTTGAGAGGAAAACAGAAGACTAATATCTGATGGAGTAGAGCACGAAACCCGTTTCCAACGAAAGAACAAAAGAGTAAAGCATTGCGTTGTAACTAAAACACATACATGTCACCTGATTAACTAGATTTAGAAGAAAACAGAAAAGGGATATCTCACACTGTAGAGCACAGAAACCGGTATTCAACGAAAGAACAGAAAAGCAAATCATAGCGTTGTAAACTAAAACAAATAGCTGTTGCCTGATTAACTATGTTGAGAAGAAAACAGAAAACTAATATCTGATGGAGTAAAGCACAGAAACCTGTTTCCAATGAAAGAACAGAAACACAAAGTATAGCATTGTAAACTAAAAAACGTACGTGTCACCTGACTAACTAGGTTGAGAGGAAAACAGAAAACTGATATCTCATGCCGTAAAGCACAGAAACCTGTTTCCAATGAAAGAACAGAAATGAAATGCACAGCATTGTAAACTGATATATATAGGTGTCGCCTAATTAACTAGGTTTAGAAGAAAAAAGAAAAGTGCTGTCTCACACTGTAGAGCACAGAAACCCGTTTCCAAAGAAATAACAGAAACACAAAGCACAGCATTATAAACCAAAACACATATGTGTCATTTCCAACGAAAAGACTGAAGGGCACATAAAAACCCGTTTCCAATGAAATGACTCAAGTTCACATAAAAACCAGCTTCCAACGTAATGACTCAAGAGCACATAAAAACCCGCTGCCAATGAAAAGACTGAAGAGCACATAAAAACCCACTTCCAGATAAATGACTCCAGAGCACATAAAAACCCACGTCCAACGAAATGACTCAAGAGCACATAAAAACCCATTTCCAATGAAAAGACTGAGGAGCACATAAAAACCTGTTTCAAAGGAAAAGACAGAGGAGCATATAAAAACCTGTTTCCAATGTAAAGATCAAACAGCACATTAAAAACCCGTTTCCAATGAAATGACTCAAGAGCACATAAAATCCAGTGTCCAATGTGGAGAACGAACAGCACATAAAAACCCGTTTCCAATGAAATGACTCAAGAGCACATAAAAACCCGTTTCCAATGAAAAGACAGAGGAGCACATAAAAACCCGTTTCCAATGAAAAGACTGAGGAGCACATAAAAACCCATTTCCAATGAAAAGACTGAGGAGCACATGAAAACCCGTTTCCAACGAAAACACAGAAGAGCATAAAAAACTTGTTTCCAACAAAAAGACTGAAGAGCACATAAAAAGCCGTTTCCAACGAAAAGACAGAACAGCACATAAAAACCCATTTTCAACGAAAAGACAGAGGAGCACATAAAAACCCATTTCCAATGAAAAGACTGAAGAGCACATAAA
>NW_026594322.1:888585-902645 GCF_907164565.1 Psammomys obesus | reverse complement strand
ACATAAAAACCCATTTCCAATGAAAAGACTGAAGAGCACATAAAAACAACTTTCCAACGAAAACACAGAGGAGCACAAAAAAAAACATTTTCAATGAAAAGACAGAGGTGCACATAAAAACCCGTTTCCAATGAAAAGACTGAAGATCCCTAAAAAACCTGTTTCCAATGAAAAGACAGAACAGCCCATAAAAACCCGTTTCCAACAAAAACTCAGAAGAGCATAAAAAACTCGTTTCCAATGAAAAGACTGAAGGGCACATAAAAACCTGTTTCCAAAGACAGAACAGAATCGCAAACACAGCTTTTTAAACTAAATCACATATGTGTCACCTGCTTAAACTAGGTTGAGTGGAATACAGAAAAATGATATCTCATGCAGTTGAGCACATAAACCCGTTTCCTACCAAAGAACAGAAAGGCAAAGCAGAGAATTGTAAACTAAAACACATACTTGCCACCTGCTTAACTAGGTTGTGTCATAAAGGGAAACCAATATCTTGTGCAGTAAGGCACATAAACCCGTTCCCAATGACAGAACAGAAACGCAAACACAGCATTGTAAACTAAAACACTTACTTGTCGCCTGCTTAACTAGGTCAAAAAAAGAACTCTAATATTTCGTGCATTACAGTGCATAAACCCATTTCCCACCAAAGAACAGAATCACAAAGCACAGTGTGGTAAACTATATCACATATGTGTCACCTGCTTAACTATGTTAAGTATAAAACAGAAAACTGACATCTCCTGCACTAGAGCACATAAAACCGTTTCCAACAAAAGAACAGAAATGGAAAGCACAGCATGATAAACTAAAACACTTACATTTGGCCTAATAAATAGGTTTAGTGGAAAACAGAAAACTGATCTATTCTGCAGTGAGCACATGAATGCATTTCCAACCAAAGAACAGAAACAAAAAGCACAGCATTGTAAACAAAAACTCATACGAGTCGCTTGCATAACTAAGTTTAGAGGAATACAGAAAACTGATATCTCATGCAGTAGAGCACATAAACCTGTTTCCAACAAAAGAACAGACACACAAAACAGAGTAATGTAAACTTAATCACATATGTGTCACCTGCTTAACTAGGTTGAGTGGAAAACAGAAATCTGACATCTCATGCAATAGAGCACATAAACCCATTTCGACCAAAGAACAGAAACACAAAGCACAGCGTTGTTAACCAAATCACATATGTGTCACCTGCTTAACTAGGTTCAGTCACAAAAAGAACTCTAATATCTCATGCAGTAGAGCACATATACCTGTTTCCAACCAAAGAACTGAAACGCAAATATATCGTTATAAACTAAAACACATACGTGTCGCCTGTTTAACTAGGTTCAGTCAAAAAAGGAATGCTAATATCTTGTGAAGTAAAGCAAATAAACCCACTTCTAAACAAGGAACAGAAACAGAAAGCACAGCATTGTAAACTAAATCACATATGTGTCGCCTGCTTAACTAGGTTGAGTGGAAAACAGAAAACTGATATCTCATGCAGTAGAGCACATAAACCCGTTTCCAACCAAAGAACAGAACAGCCAAGCAGATAATTGGAAACTAAAACACATACGTGTCGCCTGCTTAACTACTTTCAGTCAAAAAAAGAAAATTAATATCTAGTGCAGTATAGCACATATATCCATTTCCAACCAAAGAGCAGAAAAGCAAAGCAAAACATTGTACACTAAAACACATACGAATCGCCTGCATAACTGTGATTAGAGGAATACAGAAAACTGATATCTCATGCAGTAGAGCACATAACCCATTTCCAACCAAAGAACAGGAACACAAAGCAGAGAATTGGAAACTAAAACACATACGTGTCGCCTGCCAAACTAGGTTCAGTCAAAAAAAGAACTTTAATATTTCAGGCAGTAGAGCACATAAACCCATTTCCAATCAAAGAACAGAAAAGCAAAGCATGTGATTTAGTTTACAACGCCTGCATACCTAAGTTTAGATGAATACAGAAAACTGATATCTCATGCAGTAGAGCACATAAACCCGTTTCCAAAAAAAGAACAGAAACGCAAACAGAGCATTGTAAACTAAATCACATATGTGTTGCTGGCTTAACTAAGTTGAGTGGAAAACAAAAAAGTGGTATCTTGCACTGTAGAACACAGAATTCCGTTAATAATGAAAGAAAAAAACACAAACACAGCATTGTAAACTAAAACACATACGTGTCGCCTGCTTAACTAGGTTGAATGGAAAACAGAAAACTGATATCTCATGCAGAGAACACATAAACCCGTTTCCAACAAAACAATAGAAACGCAAAGCACAACATGGTAAACTAAAACACATACGTGTCGCCTGCTCAATTAGGTTGAGTGGAAAACAGAAATCTGATAGCTCATGCAGTAGAGCACATAAACCTATTTCCAATGAAAGAACAGAAACGCAAAGCACAGCATTGAAACCTAAATCACAAAAGAGTCACCTGCATTACTAAGTACAGTGGAAAACATAAAAGTGATATCTCACACTGTAGAGCACATAATTCGGTTAACAATGAAAGAACAAAAACACAAACACAGCGTTGTAAAGTAAAACACATATGTGTCGCCTGCTTAACTAGGTTGAGTGGAAAACAGAAAACTGATATCTCATGCAGTAGAGCACATGAACCCGTTTCCAATGAAAGAAGAGAAATGCAAACAGAGTGTTGTAAACTAAATCACATACGTGTCGCCTGCTTAACTAAGTTGAGTGTAAAACATAAAAGTGATTTCTCGCACTGTTGAGCCCAGAATTCTGTTACCAATGAAAGAACAGAAACGCAAACACAGCATTGTAAACTAAAGCACATACGTGTTGCCTATTTAAATAGATTGAGTAGAAAACAGAAAAATGATATCTCGCCAAGTAGAGAAGAGCACACAAACCCGTTTCCAATGAAAGAAAAGAAATGCAAACCACACGGTTGTAAACTAAATGACATACATGTTTCCTGCTTAACTTGGTTGAGTGGAAAACAGAAAAATGATATCTCGTGCAGTAGAGCACATAAACATGTTTCCAACCAAAGAACAGAAAGGCAAAGCACAGCATTGTAAACTAAAACACATAGGAGTCGCCTGCTTAAATAAGTTTAGAGAAAAACAGAAAACTGATATCTCATGCAGTAGAGCATATAAATCCATTTCCAACGGAAGAATAGAAACAAAAAGCACAGCATGGTAAACTAAAACACATATGTGTTGCCTACTTAACTAGGTTTAGTGGAAAACAGAAAACTGTTATCTCACAAAGTAGAGAAGAGCACATAAACCCATCACCAATGGAAGAACGGAAAGGCTAAGTACAGTGTTGTAAACTAAAACATATACGCTTCACCTGCTTAACTAGATTGAGTGAAAAAAAGAAACCTGGTATTTCGTGCAGTAGAGCACATAAACCTGTTTCCAACAAAAGAATAGAAACGCAAAGCACAGCGTTGTAAACTAAAATACATTATGTGTTGCCTGCTTAACTACATTGAGTGGAAAACAGAAAACTGCTATCTCATGCAGTAGAGCACATAAACCCGATTCCAATGAAAGAACAGAAACGTAAAGCACAGCTTTGTAAAATAAAACACATAAGTGTCGCCTGATTAACTAAGTTTTGAGAAAAACAGAAACGTGATATCTCGTGCAGTAGAGCACATAAACGCGTTTCCAATGAAAGAAGAGAAATGCATTATAAACTAAATCACATACATGTCGCCTGCTTAACTAGGTTGCATGACTACCAAGAGCTGCTTCCAATGAGCCTAAATTTATATACTTTAACTTACCTTATAAAAAGAAGCCCAAGCTCCCCATTTTTAATTATAGAAAAAGGGAGGGATTTTGGAACACAACCTGCTTCTGGGTTGCCCAGCAACCTATGATGATGTCATGTGTCGCCAGCCAGCCAGGTGACCACACCTGGAAGGCGTGGTTACCGTGCCCCCTTAAAAGAGCTGATACCCACACATGGTCTTTCTCTTGCTCTCTTACTCTCTTTACACTCTTCTCTTTCTTCTCTTTCTCTCTCTCTCTCTCTCTCTGCACCCCCTTCCCCATCGCTCCTTTCCATCTCTCTTTCCCCACTATGCCCTGCTACCTACTTCCTCCATACCCCCTAATAAATCTCTTGCAGAGAATATATCGTTTGTCCCCTGCATCTTCTTCTTTTTAAGTAATAACATTTGTACCTGGACTTTACATTGATAGTGGCTATTTTTTGGCTTGCCCCTTTTTTATACAGAGTGAACAGTTATGTCTTTATAGCCGAACTTTATTTAAACTCCCTCTTATCTTTAGCATTTAAGCATACTGTAGGCATCTTGTACCTGGGCTTTACAATGATAGTGGCTATTCTTTGGCTTGCCCTCTTTTTAATATGGGATGGAAAGTTTTGTTTTTTAAACATATGAATATAATTTTGAGTTTTCAGGACTAAACTAGGTTGGCATGTAGTTTGCCATCTTTAAGCCTCTTGTGTCTTTTTTACAAGGCACAACCAACATTATTCCCCTGTGAAAATGTCTCACATTTAAAAGGATAAGGCAGTTTTCAGAGCAGTGTGACATTATCTATCTTTACATAAACCTAAAATTGATGTGAATCCAACCTTTAGACCAGTAAGGATATAACATCTATTATTAAGAAAAAAGAATTTACATGGTAACCTTAAGGAAAATTTTGTCATTTTGAATCTTAGACTATCTCTGTAAGTGGTTAAACAGCAGGAGTTGCCATCCTGGCTTTTATTCTGTAAATAAGCTTGATCCAGAACTCAGAGATCTGCCTGTTTCTTTTTACTTTGTGTTGGGAAGAAAGGCATGTGCCTTCACCAACTTGTTCAGATATATATAGTTTCAAATCAGTATATTTGTAACTCGAAGCCTTTAAATGAAAGTCCAGCAAAGAGAAAAGAAAATTTTAAGCTGGGGTTAGTTGTGCCAATTTACACTGTAACAAACAAAGCCCAGTTGGTTATTTTAGTTGATATTTCAGTAAATTGGCAGACCCTTAACAGAAAGAGCTGACAAATACCTTGCAGCCAGAGAGCTTTGAATTTTAGCCATTATTAACCTAATTATTTGGATGAGTACTATTGTCTATAACTTAGTATACCAGTCCTTAGCTTTTTCCCCATTTTCTCCTTGAACTTTCTTGGAGAAGGCATGGAGAAGAACCAACACCATTAAACATATTGCAACCAGATCCATGAATATGACAGCCAAAACGAAGCCAAAAGGGATTAAAACACCCTCTGCCATGGCAATTTTTTATTTTACGTGCAGTTTAGGCCAAACTCTGTTGGAGGTTTGTCTGCCTCCAATTTCTTTCTTTCTTTCCTGCCATGGCTGTGGAGCTGAGCTAGTTGAGCCAGCCACAGTATAAAAGAGCCATGCTTGTTTACCCCTCAGTTAAACTGCAGCAGCAGCCAGTTTTGCTATGGAAGTCTCAGGTCTGCCCACAGGAGGCTGTCTTTTGCTCCTGTGCAGGCTTAAGAGTCTCGAGACAGTAATTGACCTGGGAGTTTTTCAGTTTTAAGTTTGGGTTGTATCACTGGGAGGTTATTCCCCCCTCTAAATTATGTTTAAGTAAGATTTAAAAGATGTGGATTCTTAGATTAGTTGGGCACCATTTGTTGTAAGGGTTTTTAATATTTACTATTGGTTTATCTTCTAGTAAAGCTTGCGGTTAATCTTAAACAGCTGTATAACCAAATCACCACACAGAGACTAGGCAATATTTACTCCCTCCTAAACCTCCAAGCCCTCAGTTTCCTAACATTTAGATTTCCCACATTATACTTGCTTTTTGTGAAAAGCTGGTTTATGTTCCATGTCCTCCAAGATCTCTCCTCCAGCTCTGCTCTCCTAGCTTTTCTCTCACCCCTTCTCCTCCCACTCATCTTCTGCCTTCGGTCTCCTTCCCTCTTTCCTGTCCTCTGGCTCCTCCCAGCTCAACATCTGTCTACTTGCTTTCTTTTGTCCTATTTACACAAGAGTTGAGACAGGATGCTTAGAATGAGTATCACAATTCAATATCCGGATTGAAACCAGAAAGTTGGGGTAGGGTGGGGGAGAAATCAGTATTTAAATGAACAAGGGTAAGGTGTAAACATTAAAAAAAAAACATTATACCAACAGAAAAGACAGACACTCAAAGCACAGTGTTTTGAACTAGAACACATATGTCTCGCCTGCTTAACTAGGTTGAGAGGAAAGCAGAAAAGTGATATCTGGTGCAGCAAAGAAGAACACATAAACCCATTTCAAATGAAAGAACAAAAGAGCACAAAAGCCCATTTCCAACGAAAGAACAGAAAGGCAAAGCAGAGCGTTGTGAACTAAAACACATATGTCTCGCCTGCTTAACTAGGTTGAGAGGAAAACACAAAAGTGATATCTTGCGCAGTAGAGAAGAGCACATAAGCCCGTTTCCAATGAAAGAACAGAAACACAAAAATAGCATTGTGAAATAAAACACATATGTCTTGCCTGCTTAACTAGGTTGAGAGAAAAACAGAAAAGATATCTCTGGCAGTAGAGCACATAAACCCATTTCCAATGAAAGAACAGAAGAGCACATAAACCCATTTCCAACGTAAGTTCATAAACGTAAAAGCACAATGTTGTGAACTAAAACACAAACATCTCCCTGCGTAACAAGATTGAGAGGAAAATAAAAAAAGTAATATCTCGCCATGTAGAGAAGAGCACATAAACTCGTTTCCAATGAAAGAACAGAAACGCAAAGGACAGCATTGTGAACTAAATACATATGTCTCACCAGGTTAACAAGGTTGAGAGGGAAACAGGAAAGTGATACCTTGCACAGTAGAGAAAAGCACATAAACCAGTTTCCAACATGAGAACAAAAAAGAAAGCACAGCATTGTGAACTAAAACACATATGTCTCACCCGCTTAAAGAGGTTGAGAGGAATAGAGAAAAGTGATATTGGCGCAGAAGACAAAAGCTCATAAAGCCATTTCCAATGTAAGAACAAAAGAGCACAAAAAGCTGTTTCCAAAGTAAGTACAGAAAGGGAAAGCATAGCGTTGTGGACTAAAACACATATGTCTCGCCTGCTTAACTAGGTTGAGGTGTAAACAGCAAAGTGATATCTCACGTAGTAGAGGAGAGCACATGAACCCGTTTCCAACGTAAGAACAGAAAGGCAAAGCAGAGCGTTGTGAACTAAAACACATACGTCTTGCCTGCTTAACTAGGTTGAGAGGAAAACAGAAAAGTGATAGCACGCACAGTAGAGTACATAAACCCATTTCCAATGAAAGAACAGAAATGCTAAGCACAGTGTTGCAACTAAAATACATACGGCTCCCTGCGTAGCTACATTGAGAGGAAAACAGAAAAGTGATATCTTGCACAATAGAGAAGAGCACATAAACCCGTTTCCAACAAAAGAACAGAAACACAAAGCACAGAGTTGTGAAATAAAACACATATGTCTTGCCTGCTTAACTAGGTTGAGAGGAAAAGAGAAAAGTGCTATCTCATGCAGTAGAGCACATAAACCCATTTCCAACATGAGAACAGAAATTCAAAGCACAGCATTGTGAATGTCTTGCCTCCTTTACTGTGTTGAGAAGAAAACAGAAGTGATATCTCTCACAGTAGAGAAGAGCACATAAACCCGTTTCCAATGTAAGACCAGGAAGGCAAAGCAGAGCTTTGTGAACTAAAACACATATGTCTTGCCTGCTTAACTAGGTTGAGAGGAAAACAGAAAAGTCATATCTCCCAAAGTAGAGAAGAGCACATTAACCCCTTTCCAACGCAAATACAAAAGAGCACAAAAACCCATTTCCAACGTAAGAACAGAAACGGAAAGCACAGCGTTGTGAAATAAAAAACATATGTCTTGCCTGCTTAACTAGGTTGAGAGGAAAAGAGAAAAGTAAGTATCTCATGCAGTAGAGCACATAAACCGGTTTCCAACGTAAGAACAGAAAGGCAAAGCAGAGCATTGTGAACAAAACACATGTATCTCACCTGCCTAACAAGGTTGAGAGGAAAACAGAAAAGTTATATCTTGTGCAGTAGAGAAGAGCACATAAACCCCTTTCCAAGGAAAGAACAAAAGAGTATATAAACCTGTTTCCAATGTAAGAACTGAAACTCAATGCACAGCATAGTGAGGTAAGTACATGAAAACACATAACAATGTTACTGAACTAAATTGAGAAAAAAAAAACAGGAAAGTGATATATCTAACGTACTAGAGAAGAGCACATGAAAGTGTTTCTGAGGTTAGATCAGACACTGAAATCATAGCATTGTGAAATAAGTACATGAAAATAGGTAACAAAGTTACTGAACTAAGTTGAGTAGAATACAGGAAAGTGATATATCTAGTAGAGATGAACATTTCAAAATGTTTCCAAGGTAAGAACAGAAAGTCAAAGCACAGCATTGTAAAGTAAGTACATGAAAACACAAAACAATGTTTCTGAACTAAATTGAGAAGAAAACAGAAAAGTGATATATCTAGTGTAGTAGAGTTGAGTACATGAACATGTATGCTAGGTTAGAACAGTACCTGAACACATAGCATTGTGAACTAAGTACATGAAAACACATCCCAATGTTAGTGGACTAAAATGAGAAGAAAACAGAAAAGTGATATATCTAGCGTAGTAGAGAAGAGCACATGAAAATGTTTCCGAGGTTAGAACAGAAACTGAAAGCATAGCATTGTGAAGTAAGTACATGAAAACACATAACAAACCTACTGAACTAAGTTGACAAGAAAACAGAAAAGTGATATATCTAGCATAGTAGAAAAGAGCACATGAAAGTGTTTCCAAGGTAAGAACAGAAAGTCAAAGCACAGCACAGTACATGAAAACACAAAACTATGTTACTGAACTAAGTTGAGAAGAAAACAGAAAATAATATATCTAGCATAGTATAGAAGAGCACATGAATATGTTTCTGATATTAGAACAGAAACAGAAAGCACAGCTTTGTGAAGTAAGTACAAGAAAACAAATAACAATGTTACTGAACTAAGTTGAGAAGAACACAGAAAAGCAATATATCTAGCATAGTAGACTAGAGTAAGACATGGAAACATATAACAATGTTATTAGGTTGAGATGAACACAGAAAAGTGATATATCTAGCGTAGTAGAGATGAGCACATGAATGTGTTTCCAAGGTAAGAACAGAAACTGAAAGCACAGCATTATGAAGTAAGTACATGAAAACACTTAACAATGTTACTGAACTAAGTTGAGAAGAAAACAGAAGAGATATATCTATTGTAGTATATGAGCACATGAACGTGTTTCCTAAGTTAGAACAGAAATGGAAAGCACAGCGTTGTGAAGTAAGTACATGAAAACACTTGACAATGCTACTGAACTAGGTTGAGATGAAAACAGAAAAGGGATATATCTAGCGTAGTAGAGAAGAAAACATCAAAGTGTTTCCAAGGTAAGAACAGAAACGGAAAGCACATGAATGTTTTTGCTTGATTAGAACAGTACCTGAACGCATAGCATTGTGAACTAAGTACATGAAAACACAAAACAATGTTAGTGGACTAAAATGAGAAGAAAACAGAAAAGTGATATATCTAGCGTAGTAGAGAAGAAAACATCAAAGTGTTTCTAAGGTAAGAACAGAAACGGAAAGCACAGCATTGTGAAGTAAGTACATGAAAACATGTAACAATGTTACTGAACTAGGTTGAGGAAAATTCAAAAAATTTATATATCTAGCATAGTAGAAAAGAGCACATGCACGTGTTTCTGAGGTTTGAACAGAACCTGAAAGCAGAGCATTTTTAAGTACATGAAAACATGTAACAAAGTTACTGAACTAAGTTGAGAAGAAAACAGTAAACAATATATAAAGCATAGTACAGAAGAGCACATGAACGTGTTTCCAATGTTAGAACAGAAATGGAAAGCACAGCGTTGTAAAGTAAGTACATGAAAACATGTAACAATGATACTGAACTAAGTTGAGAAGAAAACAGAAAAGTGATACATCTAGAGTAGTAGGGAAGAGAACATGAACGTGTTTCCGATATTAGAACAGAACCTGAACGCATAGCATTGTGAACTAAGTACATGAAAACACATAACAATGTTACTGGATTAAAATGAGAAGAAAACAGAAAAGTGATATATCTAGTGTAGTAGAGAAGAGCACATGAAAATGTTTCCGAGGTTAGAACAGAAACCGAAAGCATAGCATTGTGAAGTAAGTACATGAAAACATGTAACAAAGTTACTGAACTAAACTGAGAAGAAAACAGAAAAGTCATATATCTTGTGTAGTATAGAAGAGCATATGAAAGTGTTTCCAAGGTAAGAACAGAAAGTCAAAGCACAGCTTTATGAGGTAAGGACACAAAAACACGTAACAATGTTACTGAACTAAGTTGAGAAGAAAACAGAAAAATGATATATCTAGCATAGTAGAGATGAGCACATGAAAGTGTTTGCAAGGTAAGAACAGAAACTGAAAGCACAACATTGTGAAGTAAGTACATGAAAACAAGTAACAATGTTACTGAACTATGTTGAGGAGAATTCAGATTTGATTTGAATGAGAATGGCCCCCATATGCTCATATGTCTGAATCCTGAATCTCTAGTTAGTAGAGTTGTTTGGGAAGAATTAGGAAGTGTTGTTAGAGATTCAGGCCTTGTTGGTGGAAATGTGTCACTGGGGATGGGCTTTGAGGTTTTAAAAAGCCACTGTCTGTCTGTCTTTCTGCCTGTCTCTCTCTGTCTCTCTCCCTCTCTCTCTCTCTCCCTACTTCCCTCCTTATCTCTCTGCCTACAATTTGTTAATCATATGTGAGCTCTCAGATATTGCTCCAGCCCTATACCTGTCTGTCTGCCAGCATGCCTCTTACCATGATGCTTATGGACTAATCCTCTGAACCTGTAAGCAAGCCCCCAATTAAATATCTCCCTTTATTAGTTACCTGAGGCATGATGTCTATTCACAGTAATAGAACAGTAAGTAAGACATAGTTTAGCCCCCATAAACCATCACAATCTACACACACACACACACACATACATGGGCACACACCCTTCTCTCACCTGATCTAAGGTAGGTCACTTTGATGGCATCATCATCTTTCACCAAAAATTCCTGAGCAAAAGACAGGGACTATGGAGGCCCTGCTGCATCTTAACCCCCTCGAACAAGAAGATACAATTGTGTCATCTTGACACAATCCTGGACTTCCATGAGGCGCCCCTAGTTGCCTGGCTCATTCATGTCATGGTGTTGAATTTGAATTTAAATATCCTATATATGCTCCACAGAAGGCTACTGAGAGTCCACATGTCAATACAGAGCAAAGTGCAATGTGTAGTCCTCTAGTTACCAGAAGAACAGAACTTACATAAATGTGAGAATGAAGATAAGTGGAGTTTTGCAGAGTAATCAAATTAAATTTGACAAAGCCTTCAGAATTTCAAACTAGAGTTGCAGCAGTTTTTCTGGAATAAGCACTCCAAGAAGAATGAGGGTGGAAGAGAAGAGATATTCCCCAGTCGACTGAAGCCAGGACACTTCCTGAAAACGTTAATCCCAAGTCCAGTTGCAGTCACATTTTAAACTCTAAATCAACAAACTGGAGCAGGCAAACAAATTTCTGTAAGATTTTACAGAAAGTATGGGACAGTCAGCAGATCATTAAGAGCAATGACCCTCCCCCCCTCTTTTTTTTCAGCTATTTTCCAGGTAATTTTTTTCCAGTTGAAATCATTCTTGGAAAACAGGCAATGCAAGCAGAGGTTTAAGTAAATAACAAAATAAGCCAATTGATCAATATCTAATAATTGGTCTTTTACACCTTATTCTATTTCATTCCCTTCTCACTACCTTCATAGCACCTTATGAATCTTTCTTGAAGAAACAGGTTGATACCTTTGATTATCATTTATTGTTTTTATTCTGGTTCTGATGAGCCTGGACAGGGTGCTTAAGATGCATAGCCCTAACTGAAAGAAAAGGAAAAAGAAAGGAAAGAGAAGAGAAGTGAAGGGAAGGATAAGGGAAGTGAAAGTAAGAAATGTAAAGGAAAGGAAAGGGAAGGGAGGGGAGAGGAGGAGAAGGGAATGGAAAAGAAGTGAAATAGAAGAGAAGGAAAAAGGAAAGGAAAGGAAAAGAGAGGGAAAGGAAACAGAAAGGAAGGGAAGGAAAGGGGAATGAAGAAGAGAAAAGAGAGGAAAAGGGAAGGAAAAGGAAGTAAAGAAAAAGGAAAAGAAAGAGAAGAAAAGTAACAGAAAGGGAAAGAAAAGGAAAGGAAAAATGAATGGAAATGAAAAGTGAAGGGACAGGAAGTAAAAGAAAGGAAAGGAAAGTTAAGTGAAGGAAAAAGGAAGAAAAGGGAAGGGACTGAAAAGAAAAGTAAAGCAAAGGAGAGGAAAGGGAAGGAAAGGAAAAAATTAAAGAAAAAGTAAGGTAAGAGAAGGGAAAGGATGGGAAGGAAAGTAAATGAAAAGAAAGAAAAAGAAAGGAAAGTGAAGAAAAGAAAAATTAAAGTAAAGGAAAAGAAAAGGGAAGAAAAAAGGAAGGGAAAAGACAGGAAAGTAAATGGAAGGAAAGAGAAGGGAAAGAAATAAAAAAATAAAAAAAGGAAATGTAAGGA
The DNA here is from genome assembly GCF_907164565.1 of Psammomys obesus. NCBI lineage: Eukaryota > Metazoa > Chordata > Mammalia > Rodentia > Muridae > Psammomys > Psammomys obesus. Next base: position 889,991 of record NW_026594322.1, on the reverse strand, counting down.
GAGGAAAAAGAAAAGGAATGGAAAAAGGAAAGAAAATTAAAGGAAAAGTGAAGAGAAAGAGAAGAAAGGAAAGGGAAAGGCAAGGAAATGGAATAGAAAGGAAAGCAAAAGAAAAAAGCAAAGGGAAAGGAAGTGAAGGGAAGTAAAAAGAAAGTGAAGGAAAGGAAGAGGAAGCAAAGGGAAGAAAGAGGATGGGAAGGGAAATGAAGGAAAGGAAAGTCGAGGCAGGAAAAGGGAAAGAAAAGAAAATATTAAAGAAAAGGAAAGGGAAGGAAAAAAGAAAAGGAAAAAGTTAAGTACAGGAAGGGAAGGGAAAGGAGAGGGAAAGAAATGGTAAGGAAAGGAAACAGAAAGAAAAGGGAAGGAAAGGAAAAGAAAGAAAAAGGAAGGGAAGAAAAGGAAAAATAAATGGAGGAAGGAAACGGTTTGGAAAGGAAGGGAAGGGCAGGACAAAGGAAAGGAAAAAGAAAAGGGAAAGAAAGAAAGAAAAGAAAAGAAAAGGGAAGGGAATGAAAGGAAAGGGAAGGGTAGAGAAGGGAAGGGGAGGGAAGGGAAGGGACAGAGAGAAAAATAAAGGGGAGGGGAAATGGAAAGGAAAGAAAAGGGCAAGGTGGCGAAAGGGAAGGGAAGGAAAAGGGTAAGGAAGGGAAATGAAGGAGAAGGGAAGGAAAAGGACAGGAAAAGAAAAAGAAAGATGTGGGTAAAAAAAAGAAAGAAAAAGAAAAAGAAAGAAGGGTAGAGAAGAGAAGGAAAAGTGAAAGGAAGGGAAGGAACAGAAGGAACAGAAAGGAAAATAAAAGGGAAAGGAAAAGGAAAGGAAGAGAAGGGAAAGGAAAGGAAAGCAAAGCAAAGAAAAAGGGAAGAGAAAGGAGAGGAAGAGAAAAGAAAAGGAGAAGAAATGGAAAGGAAAAATGAAAGGAAAGCAAAGAAAAGAGGAAAGGAAAGGAAAAGTAAACTAAAGGAAAGAAAAAAGAAAAGCAAAGTAAAGGGAAGAAAAGGAAAAAGGAAAGAAAAGGAAAAGGGAAGGGATGGGAAGTGAAAGGAAGCAAAGGAAAGGAAAGTGAAAGAAAAGTAAAGGGCACTAAAAGGAAGTGAATAGGAAAGGAAAGGAATTGAAAGGAAAAAAAGGAAGGGTAGGGAAGGGAAGGAAATGGGAAGGGAAAGGAAAGTGAAAGAAAAGTAAAGGATAGAGGAAGAAAAGGGGGAAAGGGAAGGATAAGATAGGAAATGAAAGGGAAGGAAAGGAAAGCAGATGAAAGGGAAGGGGAAAGAAGGGAAGGGAAGGGAAGAGAAGGGAAGGGAAGGGAAGGGAAGGGAAGGGAAGGGAAGGGAAGGGAAGGGAAGGGAAGGGAAGGGAAGGGAAAGGAAAGGAAAGGAAAGGAAAGGAAAGGAAAGGAAAGGAAAGG
>NW_026594322.1:731118-888575 GCF_907164565.1 Psammomys obesus | reverse complement strand
GGAAAGGAAAGGAAAGGAAAGGAAAGGAAAGGAAAGGAAAGGAAAGGAAAGGAAAGGAAAGGAAAGGAAAGGAAAGGAAGGGAAAGGAAAGGGGAAATAAATGGAAAGGCAAGGGAAGGGAAAGAAAGCAACGGAAAAGGGAAAGGATTGGAAGAGACAAGAATGGAAGGGAAGCAAATCCTGTCCCATCCCTTACAATCCTTTCCTTTTCTTTCACTTTCATTTCCTTTCCATTTTCCTTTCCCTTTTCTTTTCCTTCCCTTTCCTTTTCATTTTCTTTCCCATTCTTTCCATTTCCTTTATCTTTTCCTTTCTTTTCCTTTCCTTCCTTCCCTTTCCTATCACTTCCCTTCCCTTCTTTTCCTCTCGTTACTTATTCCTTTCCTCTCCTTTTCTTTTTCTTTTCCTTTCCCTTCATTTCCTTTTCCCTTCCCTTCACTTTCCTTCCCTTTTCTTCCCAATTCCTTTCATTTCCTTTCCTTTATATTCCCTTTCCTTTCTCTTTCCTTTCTTTTTACTTTCTTTTCCTTTCCTTTCTTTACTTTTTCCTTTCCTCCCTTCCCATCCATTCTTTTCTCTTCCTTTCATATATATTCCGTTTCCTTTTCCTTCCCTTCCATTTCCTTCCATTCCCTTTCCTTTCCTTTCTTTTCCTTCCCTATCTTTCCTTCCCTATCCTTCCCTTCCCTTTTCCTTTCCTTCCGTTCCCTTTACTTTACTTTCCATTTCTTTTCCATTCTTTTCCTTTCCCTTCCCTTTCCCTCCCTTCCCTTGCATGTACTTTCTTTTTCCAGTCACTTCCCTTCCCTTCTTTTCCCTTTTCCTTTCCTTCCCTTCTCTTTCCTTTCCATTCCTTTTCTATTCCTTTCCTTCCCTTCCCTTTCTTTTCCTTTCGTTTCCTTCCCTTTTCCTTCCCTCCCTTCCCTTCCATTTTCCTTTCCATTCCCATCCTTTCCTTTTTCCTTTCCATCCCTTTTTTCTCTTCCCTTCCCATCCCTTCCATGCTTGTCCCTTCCTTTTCTTTTCCTTTAATTTTTCCTTTCTTTTCCTTTCTTTCTCTTTCCCTTTCCCTTACCTTCCCTCCCTTTCCTTTCCTTTTCTTTCCCTTTCCTTTCCATTCATTTTTTCTTTCATTTCATTTCTATTCCTTTCCTCTTCTTACCTTTCTTCTTACCTTTACTCTACTTTCCTCTTCTTTCTTTCCCTTTTCTTTCCCTTTTCTTTTCCTTTACTTTACTTTCTTTTCATTCCCTTTCACTTTCTCTTCCCTATTCTTTCCTATCTTTTCCTTTCCTTTCCTCTCCTCCCCTCCTCTTCCCTTCCCTTTCTTTTCCTTTCCTTTCCCTTCTTGTCCTTTCCTTCCCTTTTCTTCCCTTTCCTTTCCTTTTGATTTTCTTACCCTTTTTCCTTTCCTTTAATTTTTCCTTTCCTTTCCTTCCTTTCCCTTCTTTCCCTTTCCCTTTCACTTCCCTTCCCTATTCCTTCTTATCCCTTTCCCATCCCTTCCTTTCCATCCCTTCCATTTTCTTTTTCTTTCCTTTCCTTCCCTTTCCTCTTTTCCTTCCCTTTCCTCTTTTCCATCCCTTTCCTTACCTTTCCTTTTTCTGTCCTTTCTTTTTTTCTTTTCCCTTTTCCTTCCCTTCCCATTTCTTTCATTTCCATTCTTTTTCCTTTCCTTTATTTCCCTTTCCTTCCCTACCCTTTCCTTTCCTTTCTTTTTTCTCTCCTTTCCTTTCCTTTTTATTTCTTCTCCATTCCTTTCCTTTCCTCCCCTTCCCTTCCTTCCATTTTACTTTTCTTTCCCTTCCTTTCCTTTGTCCTTCCCTTTCCTTCCTTTCCCTTCGATTCCTGTCCCTTTCCTTTCCTTTCCTTTTTCCTTTCCCTTTCTATTCTATCCTTTCCTTTCTTTTTTCCCTTTCCTTTTCCTTCCATTCTTTTCCCTTTTCCTTACCTTCCCTTTCCATTCTGTTCCCCTTGCCTTCCCTTTCCCTCCCTTCCGGTTTCCTTTCCTTTCATTTTTTCTTCCCTTTTCTTTCCATTCTTTGTTGTTCCTTTTCTTTTTTCTCCCTATCCTTTGCCTTCCCTTTTTCTTTCCTTTTTTCTTTCCTTTCCTTAAATTACCTTTCCTTTCCTTTTCCCTTTTCTTCCCTTCCCTTCATTTCCCTTCCCTTCCCATCCCTTCTCATCCCCTCTCTTCCATTCCCCTTCCTTTTTCTCCCCTTTCCTTCCTTTCCCTTCCCCTCCCTACCTTAATTTTTCCTTCCCTTCATTTACCTTTCCTTTCTTTTTCTTTCCTTTCTCTTTTCTTCTTTTCCTTCCCTTCCTTTCAGTTTCCTTTTTATTCCCTTCCCTTCCCATCCCTTCCTGTCCCTTCACTTTTCCTTTCCTTTCATTTTTTCTGCCCTTCCCTCCCCTCTTCTTCCATTTCCTTCCCTTCCATTCTTATCCAGTACTGTCAATTCCAGCCTCTCCCTTTTCCTTTCCTTTTCTTTTTCCTTTTTCGTCTTTTTTATTTTCCTTTCTTTTCCTCTTTCTTTTTTCCTCTATTTTCTTTTCTTGTCTTCCTTTCCCTTTTCCTTCCCTTTCCTTCCCTACACTTTCCTTTCCATTCCTTTCCCTTTCTTATCCCTTCCCTTTTCTTCCCTTCCTTTCCCGTCCCTTCCCTTTTTCTTTCCTTTCTTTTCCTTTTTCCCTTCCCTTCCCTTTCCTTTCTTTTCCTTTCCTTTTTCCTTCCCTTTCCTTCCTATCCCTACTCTCACCTTCCCTTCCTTTTTTCTTCTCTTCCCTTCTCTTCACTATCCTTCCCTTCCTTTTTTCCTTTCCCTTCATTCCCTACCTTCCCCTTCTCTTCCTATTCCTTTCCCTTCTCTTCCCTTCCCTCTCCTTTCCTTCTTTTTCTTTTTCCTTCCCTTCCCTTTTCTTTCCTTTTTCTTTACATTCCTTTCTCTTTCCTTTCATTTCCTGTAGTTTCCTTGTCTTCCCTTTCATTCCCATCCCTTCCCTTTTCCTTTCCTTACCTTTCACTTTCTTTTTGCCTTCCTTATCTTTTTCCTTTCCTTTCCTTTTTCTTTTCCTTGCATTTCTTTTCTCCTTTCCTTTCAATTTGTTATTCCTTTATTCTGCCTTGCCTTGCTTTGCCTTTTTCTTTTATTTTCCTTTCCATTTACTTTTTCTTTCATTTACTTTCCTTTCTTGTCTTTTCCCTTCCTTTCTTTTCCTTTTCCTTTCCTTTCCTATCATTTTTTCCTTTCCTTTCCTATTTCCTTTCTTATACATGATCATTCACAGCTCCATGGTGGGACGCCATAACTTCATCATGTTATCATGGAAAGTTCCATGGCTGGGACACCATGACTGTTATCATGTTGTCATGGACTGCTCCATGGTCAGGACACTATGACTGTTATCATGTACACCTCCAAGGCCAGAACACAATGACTTTATCATGTTATCATGGACAGATCCATGGCTGGGACATATGACTATAATCATGGACAGATCCATGGCCAGGACACTATAATTGTTATCATGTTCTCATGGCTGGGACACTATGATTGTTATCATTGTATCATGGACAGCTCCATGGCTGGGACACAATGACTGTTATCATGTTCCGATGGCTGGGATATCATGACTGTGATTTTGTTATCATGGACAGCTCCATGGCCTGAAAACCATGACTCTTATCATGTTATCAAGGACAGTTCTATGGATGGGACACATGACTATTATCATGCACAGCTCCATGTCTGGGACACCATGACTATTATCATGTTCTCATGGCCAGGACACCATGACTGTTATCATTTTATCATGCACAGCTCCATGTCTGGGACACCATGACTGTTATAATCAACAGCTCCATGGACGGGACACCATGACTGCTATCATGGACAGCTCTATGGCCGGGACAACATGAATTTTATCATGTTATATTGGACTGCTCCATGGCTGGGACACTGTGACTTTTATCATGTTATCATAGACAGCTAAATGGCCGGGACAAGATAATAGTTATGATATTATCATGGACAGCTCCATAGCTGGCACATCATGACTGTTATCATATTATAAAGGATAGCTCAATGGCTGGGATGTCATGACTGTGATCAAGGACAGCTCCAAGGATAGAATACCCTGACTGTTATTATGGTAAGCTCCACAGATGTGACACTGTAACTTTTATCATGTTTTCATGGACATCTCCATAGCTGGGAATTCATGACTGTTATCATGCTAACATGGACAGCTCCATTTCCAGGACACCATGACTGTTAACATATTATAAAGGAGAGCTCCATGGATGGGTCACCATGACTGTTATCATGGACAGCCCCATGGATAAGACACCATGACTGTTACCATATCATCATGGACAGCTTCAGGGCTGGGATACCATGACTGTTATCTTTTTGCATGGACAGCTCCATATCTGGGATACCATGACTTAGTTATCATGTTATATTAGACAGCTCCATGAATGGGACACCATGACTGTTATCATGCTATCATGGACAACTCCATGGCCTGGACACCATGACTGTTATCATGTTATCATGGAAAGTTCCATGGCTGGGACACCATGATTGTTATCATGTTATCAAGGACAGCTCCATGTTTGGAACACCATGACTGTTATCAAGGACACCATGACTTTTGTCATATAATCATTGACAGCTAGGACACCATGACCGTTATCATATGATCAATTACAGTTCTGTAGATGGGACACCATTACTGTTATCAACTCATTTATGGCCAAGACACCATGACTGTTCTCATGGTATCAAGTTATCAAGGACAGATCCATAGCCTGGACACCATGACTGTTAGCATGTTATCATGGAAATCTCCATGGCTGGGACACCATAAATGTTATCATGTTATCATGGACAGCTCCATGATAGGGACACTGTGAGTGTTATCAAGGACAGCTCCATGGATGGGGCACTTTGACTGTTATCATGGACAGCCTCATTGACAGGACACCATGACTGCTATCAAGTTATAAAGGACAGCTCCATGGTCGGGACACCATGACTGTTATCATGTTATCATGAACAATTCCATGATCCAGACACAATGACTGTTATCATTTTACAATGAGCAGCCCCCAGGCCAGGACACTGTGACTGTTATCATGAGATCATGATACCATGGACAGTTCCTTGGCCTGGACACCATGACTGTTATCATGTAATCATGGAAAGCTCCATGGCTGGGACACCAGAACTGTTACCATGTGATCATGGAAAGATCCATGGCTTGGGACACCAGAACTGTTATCATGTGATCAAGGACAGCTTCATGACCTGGACACCATGACCGTTATCATGTAATCATGGAAGGTTCCATGAGTGGGACACAATGACTATAATCATGTTATCATAAACAACTCCATAGTTGGGACACCATGTCTGTTTTCATGTTATGAAGGAAAGCCCCATGGGTGGGACACCATGATAGTTATCACTGAAGAGTTTAAGTTAGCCTGGGTGACTCCATTTTAAAATGAGGAGACATCTTGACTGGGAGCTGAACTCAGGTACTAGCAAATATCACAGAATGTGCACTTGGCAGAAAACAAAGTTAACTCTCCTAGCAATAGCCTCCAGGAAATATCACAGAATAAATACTTGATAGAAAATAGAGACAATCTCTCTGGCAATAATCAGTGAAAATCAGTTGGGAAAATTCTCCCCAATGTTCCAGATGTAGTTTAGAAAAATGGCAATTGTGATTATGTAGGTCGCCTCACCCCTGTGACTTTTACCCAATTCTGTAATGTCAAGGCATGAACCCCCCTGCTTGCTGTCATGGAACCCTGCTTGTGATTTTTCCCTTTAAAAAAAAACCTGCTCATCCAGGGCTCAGGGTCCCACTTCTTTACTGCTGTGTCAGTGAGACTTGGGTCCGGAGTTTGATCGCTATCGTAATAAAGCTCTCTTGCTCTTGCCTTGAATCATCTCCTGGTAGTCTCTGATCTCATGATCCTGGATTAACATCAAGGACAACTCCATGGCTGGGACACCACAAATGTTATCATGTTATCATGAACAGCTCCAAGGCCAGATCTCCATGACTGATATCATGTTATCATGGAAAAATCCATGGCCTGGATACTATCATGTGATCATGGACAGCTCCATAGCCAGGACACCATGACTGTTATCATGAACTGCTTCATGTTCAGGACACCATGACTGATATCATGTTATCATGGAAAACTCCATGACCCCGACACTGTGACTGTTATCATGTTATCATGGACAACTCCATGGCCTGCATACCCTAAATGTTATCATGTAATCATGGACAGATCCATGGCCTGGACACAGTGACTATTTTCATGGAAAGATCCATGGCTGGGACACCATGACTGTTATCCTGTTATCAAGGATAGCTCCATGATCAGGACACCATGCTTATTATCATGTTATCATGCACAACTCCATGGCTTGGACACCATGTCTGTAATCATGTGGAGTGAACATTTTTAGTTTCATTACTATATATTAATGATTGCATGTGTGTGCTGATGCAGTGCACATGCATAATGCACATGTGGAGGTCAGACGACCACTCGTTTATCTGTTCTTTTTCATCCTTTGAGGGTAAGAAATGTCCCTCCAGGGTTGGAACTCAGGTTAACAGATTTGCACAAGCTGCTACCTGCTGAGCCATTTCACCAGCCCAGAAAGGCACTTAAAAGCACATCAGATACATTAGAATAACTATTTTCTAAAGATTTATTATTTCATTTATTTAATTAATTATCATGTGTGCATGTGTTTATGTGGGTATCTGAAGTGTCTGGTTCTTTGTTTACTTGCTGCTCAGCTTGATCTCTACTCTGACACAGTTCAGGAACCGATGCCTAGGGGACTGTGTTTTCACAGTGCACTGGGGTTTCTCATACTTTAACAACTGACAGTTCTCCACAGACAAAGCCACAGGCCAACCTGTTCTAAGTAATTTTCTCTTCTCTGGCCATTTTAAGTTTTTCACGTGTTATTTAAAACTAACCAATACACCCAAAGTGCAAAGCCCTTGGTTTAGTCCCCAGCATAGCAAACAAAGAAAAACAGTTTGTTGTTGTTTATTTTGTACTGTAAGACCTGGGGTCTTACAGCTCAGGAGTTCAAGATCATGCCCTTCCCAGAAACTCCCACAGACCACGACTCGATGCAAAAGCAAGAGATTTTTTTTATTCCAATCGTGATAGGGTCGCCCCTCCAAAGGCAGGAGACGACCCCAAGCATGCAAAGCACAGGGTTTTTATACTTAAAAATCTGGCCACTTTTGCTCTATACATTGATTGGTCAGCAAGAATAGCATGAAGATAGTTTACAGCTAGTTGTTTGCAGTTTTTGGCCATTCGTAAGTTTTCTCAAAACAATTCACCCTGCCCTTATTTTTAAAAAACTATCTCGAAGCAGTTCATCCTGCCCTTTGAGAGCTATCTGCCTCTGGCTTCAATTCAAGGCCAGCTCGGAGCAGTTCATCCTACCGTTCGAGAGCTATGTGACTCTGGCTTTAATTCAAGGATGGGAATAGTCACAGCTGTTTTTCTTTTATATTTGTTTGCATTCTCGGGTGGGCTCTCATCCCCCTCTTTTATTTTGCTCCAATTTTAACCCTAAAATTGTAGATCAACCTCAGAGAGAGATTGATACTGCCTCTGGAGCATCAGGACCTGAACCGCACTTACACATTCCCTGACAAAGGCAAGTAATCGGTTAACAATACAGGGTACTGTTGTGACAAGGAGCAAAAGGGTAGCAAGAGGTCCCAGTAAGGGAAGCACATAGGGGAGCAGTCCATTAAACCCATTCTAAAAAGGAGATTCTATTAATTCTCGTCTCCTTTTCTCAAGATCTTCTTGTAATTTTTTAATCTATCCTTTAACAATGCCTGACTTATTAGTGTAAAAACAGCATTGCTCCTGTAGGGTTAAACAGATTCCTCCTTTTTCAGCTATAAGGAGGTCTAATCCCCTCCAGTTCTAGAGAACTACTTCTGCTAAGGAATTGAGCTGGTCTTGGAGGTCATTGATAGTGCTCGAAAGCAATTGTACATCACTAATTAACTGTTGGGACAATTTGTTGTATTTATATAATGAAACACCCAAACCAGCTGAACCAGCACCTATGGAGGCAGTCAGCCCAATTCCCACTAACAGAGGAATGAATTGAATGGCTCTCTTCGTTCCTCCAGCCATTAAGTCAAAGATGGGGACTGGGACCGGCTCATCCCTTGGAATGATGCTAATATCAGGGAGTAAGGTTGCCTGTACACAGGTCCCAGTCCAATCTGTGGGCAAGAACATATAGGTTTCGTTATTCCCGCATAAGAAAACAGTGTTATTGTCAGGGCAGAGAGCTATGAAGATGTCAATTGTTAGGGGGGCAAGCTCGAGCCAGCTGTACTTCTCATGCTATTTTTTCCTAAGAAGGAGCCCATTATTTTTTCACTATTTTTATAATGCTTTTAATACTAAATCTAATTCATTACTTCTCTTAAAATTACTTTTCTTCCGTTCTATTCTTGTTAAAGCTTTTGGTAATCTATCAAGAATATATTTCCTTGAATAGTTAATTGTGCTGTTTTAGGAATCACAGAGAAAGATCCAAAAAACTCATTAATCCAGCCCCACAACCGTGACCGAAAAAGTGTAGAGACCCTAGAATGCGTCTTTTTAACTTAGGTGGTCAGGGGAACCTGCCATTGACCTCCAGGGAGCGAATTTCCGAAGAAAGCATATCTCCCGCCCTGTAATGCTACACTGGCGACACTGGAGTGGGTGTAGCACAGAGCCAGCAGTCACTTGCAAGTGAAGGATTGGTGTCATTTAGGAGGCTATGAGTGACAGTAATAACATCTATAGTCTGGGGGTCTAAAATAAAGTTTCCTCTATTATCAGGAAGAACCAGAGGGTGGTAATTGAGGGACGGGTATTTTTTTTTCTATTACCTCTTCAATGTTTAACCTGTTCTTGTCTGACCTGATCCTGCGGCTCTCCTCTGTCTGAGAGGTAAATGGGAGGTACCTTACTCCAGCATACAGGCTTCCCTACCGTTCCCGAACAAGGGGCCTGGAGTAATTTAGATCCATGGCCTCCTATTGACACGTTGTGGGACCAATCATCTATCCTCATCACCCCCTGACTTGGTTTAATATGGCAGTGAAAAAGGTGGTGTTATCTTTTCCAGCACATTGTTACACAACCCCATAGCAACTGCTATGCACAGCCTGTTGATAGGTATCACAAGGGCAAGGCCCGGGGCACCCATTTACATAAGGAACCATTTTAGGCTTGGTTACACAATGCCATTCTAAACTTGGAATGCTCCCTGAAGGTTGTAGAGCTCTATATGCCCATTTATCGCCATACTCAACTTGAGCATAGACCTTGTTGGGCCCCCAAATCTCACCATTTAGATTCTGTTCTGCCATTCATCACCCCACCCTTGCAATCACAGGGTTTACCATACATTGCTTCCAGGGCCTTGCAAGCCTGGTGAGGATCGCCAAAGCTCCCGTCAATAGTTTCCCATTTGAGTACAAACAACACCATCCAGAGGTACCATTGTCTGTCCACTTTACTGGTCAGAGAGTTCATTGTCCCTGATGAGTTTCAGTTTTAGCGAGTTGCTAGGGGTTTGGACTTTTCCAGGTGTCGGCAGGTTGATGAAGAGCAGGCTTGACTGTGATGCGTGGATCCAAGTGCGATGCCCTCGACTTTGACGGCAGTTGGTATAGTGGTGAGCAGGACGTAATAAGGACCCTTCCACCAAGGTTCCAGATTCTGGCTGTGGTGTCATCGCATGTACACCAGATCTCCAACCCAGAACTGACGGGGCACCTCCAAGGACCCGGGTGCATATGCACTGCCAACCTTGTTCCAAATCTCTTTCTGAATAAGTTGCAGTCCTTTCAGCCTGGACAACAAGTCAGAGTTACCACTAGTTATGTCAAGGAGGTCCCCAAGAAGAGTCAGGGGAGCAGGAACCCCATAGAGTAGTTTGAAGGGAGTTAAGCCTAGTAGGGAGGGAGTATTTTTGACTCTAAAGAGGGCCAAGGGAAGGAGCACCACCCAGTCACCACCAGTCTCCATGGTCAATTTGGTGAGAGTCTCTTTTAGAGTTCTATTCATTCTTTCTACCTGTCCTGAACTTTGGGGTCTATAAGCACAGTGTAATTTCCAATCAAGCCCCAGAAACCTGGCCACCTCCTGGCTTACCTGAGCAACAAAGGCTGGCCCATTGTCTGACCCAATTACCTTTGGAATACAGAACCAAGGAAAAATGTCTTCCAGAATCTTTTTGGCCATGACCAGGGCAGTTTCTTTCTTTGTGGGAAAAGCTTCCACCCATCCTGAGAAAATGTCCACAAAAACCAGGAGATATTTATTGCCGTACCTGGCTGGTTTAATTTCAGTGAAATCTACTTCCCAATGCATTCTGTGTCTAGTTCCTCTCAGCCGATTCCCTGGGCTCTGGAAACCCTTACCTATGTTTACCCTCTGACAAGGTTCACATGCCCTAGTCACTCTCTCAATCAGGGCAGTAAGGTTTAGTATTCGGTACTGGGATTGGTGGGCAACTTCAGCCAATTTCTTTGCCCCCAAGTGAGTCCATTTATGCATCTGAGTTACTAATTTCTCCGTGTCTTCCTGTGGTAGAATGATTTTACCTTTGGAGTCAATCCATGCCCCCACATCGGTGTCAAATAGCCCCTGTTTTTGCCATATTAGCTTTAAGTCACTTTCTGAGTAGTTTAACCATTCTTCTCTGGGCAGTTCAGCGGTTAGTACCACTGGGACAGAGTTTCCTCTAGCGGCTGCTTTAGCCTCGTGTTCGGCCATGTTATTCCCCTTTGCTGCCCTGGAAGTTCCCTTCTGATGTCCTGGGCAATGAATAATGCTTACCTTGGCGGGCAGCAACAAGGCTTTGAACAAAGCCAGAATCTCATTTTTATTTTTGATCTCTTTACCGGCTGATGTTAGCAGGCCTCTCTGCTGATAGATGGCCCTGTGCACATGGGCTGTTGCAACGGCGTACCGACTATCATTTATCTTTTTATCCTTTCCCAGAGTTAATGCCTGGGTTAGAGTAATCAATTCAGCTTGCTGAGCAGAAGTGCCCTCCAGCAACACCTGGGCCCATATTACCTTATGTCCATCTACCACCACTGCCCCTGCCTTTCTCTTCCCGTTCTCCAAAACACTGCTCCCATCTGTAGAGTATGTCACCTCAGTGTCAGGCAGAGGCTGATCTTTCAAGTCCTTTCACCATCCCTGTTCCTCTGCTAGAACCTGCAAACAATCATGCTCTGGGGGCTGGATTTCTGGATCCAGCAATAAGGTGGCAGGGTTTAGCCCCGTAGCCAGAGCAAAGGTGACTCTATAGTTATTCAAGAGCAAAGCTTGGTAATGTGTCATGCGGGCGTTCGTGAGCCAGTGATCAGGTGGCTGCCTTATGACACTCTCAAGGGCATGAGGAGCAGAGATGGGGAGGTCCTGTCCCAGAGTCAGTTTATCTGCATCTTTTACTAGAGCCACCACTGCTGCTACTATTCAGAGGCAGGTTGGCTATCCTGCCGCTACCGAGTCAAGCTTTTTGGATAGATAGGCTACCGATCTCTTCCAGGGTTCAATTTTCTGTGTTAGCACCCCTTTGGCCATTCCCCAATTTTCAGCCACATAGAGATGGAAGGGTTTGGTCACATAAGGGAGTCCCAATGCTGGGGCTGACATTAAGGCTTGTTTGATATTATCAAATGCAGCTTGTTCATCCTTTCCCCAGATGAAAGAGTCGTTGCCCTTTGTAAGGGCATACAGAGGGGCTGCCATCTTGGCAAATCCTGGAATCCACAGCCGGCAAAACCCCCTGTACCTAAAAATTCCCTCAGTTGTTTAGTAGTCTGTGGAGGGGGAACATGAAATACAGTCTCTTTTCTAGCCTCTGTTAGCCATCTCTTTCCCCCTCTTAATATATATCCCAGATAACTGACCTGTTTCCTGCAGAGCTGGGCCTTTTTCACCGACGCTCTATACCTGAGGTCACCCAGCTCTTGTAACAGCCAGTCGGTGGCTTCAAGACAGGTTTCTTTACAATCTGCAGCTAATAGAATGTCATCCACATATTGGAGAAGAGTTACCTGGGGATTGGTGGCCCGGAAGTGTGCCAGGTCCCGAGGTAGGGCTTCATCAAATATGGTAGGGGAACTTTTAAACCCTTGAGGAAGTTGAGTCCATGTAAGTCGGCCCGAGACCCCTGAGTCCAGGTCTTTCCATTCGAAAACGAAAATGTCTTGGCTGGTAGGGCTAAGTTGAAGACAAAAGAATCCTTACGGTCCAGAACCGTACACCAAAGCCTGTCAGGGGAAGGGAACTCAACAGGTTATATGGGTTGGGCACGGTAGGATATAAGTCCGTGACCTGTTTGTTAACTTCGCTCAAGTCCTGTACAGGTCGGTAATCATTGCTTCCAGGCTTCCAAACTGGCAGCAATGGAGTACTCCAGGCGGATTGGCACCTTCTGAGCGCCTCTAGGTCAAGGAGCCGCTGTATGTGAGGGCAGATCCCGTCACGGGCTACCTTAGACATTGGATATTGTTGCACCGCGATCGGGGTAGCCTGAGGCTTCCCTCTATCTGAACTGGGGGCTGTCTCTCTGCTTTTCCTGGGCCAGCTGTTTCAGCCCGTGCCCTGGGATGTCTCTCTAGCCACCAGTCAATGTCTTTTTCCGGACTTACCACCTTTTCAAACAGGCGGTGTTCATCTTCCAGTTGAATCATCAGCACATGAATGGGATTTCCTTTATTGTCTGTCGCCTGTGGGCCATCTGGTCTAAGATGATATGGGCCCCTGTCTTAGTTAGGGTATCTCGCCCTAACAGCGGGTACGGGCATGTGGGGACAACTAAGAATGAGTGGGATACCTGGCCCACTCCAAGGTCCCCCATTCTTCGAGTAGTCCATGAGTATTGTTTACATCCAGGGGCTCCTTGGACCCACGATTTTTCTCTTTTTTAGCTCCTAAGTCTTGTAACAGAACAGAATGGTGGGTGCCAGTGCCCACCAAGAAGTGGACTGGCTTCCCCTCCACCTTAAGGGTTACCCTGGGCTCGGGGAGAGGGGCCGAATCCCATCCCCCCTAATCGCTGTCATCACCCAGGGTTAGGACCCGGGTCGCCAGGGCTCGGGCGTTCAATTTTTCTGGCTTTTTCTTTCTTTTGGACAATCCTTGATGCAGTGTCCTTTCTCCTTGCAATATGCACACTGATCCTTAGACAGAGGGCCTCCCTGATTGCCAGGAACTCTCTCCCTGTCATTACGACTCTCCTGCACTACGGTGGCCAGGATCCTAATTAACTTTCTGTCTTGTCTCTTAACCTTTTCTCTTTCTCTCTCTTCCTGCTCTTTCTGCTTCCTTTCCTTCTTTTCTTCTTCCGTCTCCCAACTATAGAAAACCTTCTCTGCTACCTGCACTAAATCCTTCAGCAACTTGTCCTGCAATCCTTCTATTTTCTGGAGCTTTTTACGAATATCTCTGGCTGACTGGTCTATAAAAGTTATAGTCACCATTGCCCTATGCTCACCTGAGGTAGGGTCATAGGGCATAAACCGGCGGTATGCCTCCATCAGCCGTTCAAGAAAGGCTGCAGGAGATTCATCCGGCCTCTGAACTGTCTCTCTTACCTTCGTCAAATTGGTGGGCTTTCGAGCAGCCCCACGGAGACCCAGCATTAGAGTCTGGCAGTAGACCTTCTGGTGTTCCCTACCTCCAGGTGTGTTGTAATCCCAGTTGGGATGGGTGAGGGGAAAGCCATCATCAATCTCATTAGGGAGGACGGAGGCCTCCCGTCCATTCCCGGCACATTCTTTCTCACCTCAAGGAGAACCCGTCCCCATTCCTCATTAGTCAGGAGGGCCTGCAAGAGTTGCTGGCAATCATCCCAAGTGGGCTGGTGTGAAAATAGGACAGATTCAAACAAATCAGTTAAGGCTTGGGGATTTTCAGAAAAGGGGGGGGGGGTTATGGGCTTTCCAGTTATAGAGATCAGCTGATGAAAAAGGCCAATACTGAAGGGGTTGATTTCCATTGCCATCAGGGCCCACAAAGATAGGGCCATAGAGCCTGGCTGAGCTGCCCATGGACCACTTTCGCTTTCGCTTTCGGAATCTGGTGGTGACTGCGGATGTGTTGAAGGGCTGGTGGCATCCTGCTGCGGACCTGCTGGGAGATTAGTGATGGGGAGAACTGGTGAGTAGGGAGGCAGAAGATCAAAAAGAAGGAAATCTGTATCTGGAGTGGCAAGTATCTTCTTCTCCTTGACCACACAGGTGGCTGTCAGGGAAGTCTCTGTGGGAAGAATAAAGGAGCACAACCAAGGAGGTGGGTGATGAACTAGATCCTCCCAAGTCAGAATATAGGGAACCTGATCAGGGTGGCATCCTGGAGTCTGGAGGGTTATAATCTTGACAGCAAGGATTTTGTCAAGGTGAAGGGTGCCCTCCGGTGGCCGTCCAACCTGAAAAGTAGGCCATTCTGAGGAACAGAAAGTTTGCCATTTCCCCTTTTTCACTTCAACTGGAAGGTTATGTGCCCTATATCTCACCTCCGGGAAATGATCAAGGGTGAGAGATAAGGGTGTAGTCACAGTCTGTCCCATAATAAAGTAGTCCATCAAGAAAGTCAAAGAGGAAACAACAATAGAGACAAAGAGAACAAGACAAGCAATTAGACAAGGACGCCCTTGAGGGTGGTACCACAGAACTCTGATTGAGAGGCTGCCTGGCGGTGGCCGTCTCCGACAGGAAACAGATAGGAGGAGGACCGTCCCGGTCCTAGCCTCCCAAACCGGAGCGTCCTCCAGTTCCCAGTCAAGCGATATTCTGACATGAGTGTCTATCGCAGTGACTGATCAGATGACCAAAAAAAGGTCCAGATAGGCACCTAAACAGAAACAGATTGGTAAGACAGAAACAAGCAAAGCAAAACAGAAATCAGACTAACCTGTTCCAAGCTCGACCTCTGAGCTCAGTCTGATGAGGGTTGGGGAAGGGGCACGCCCTTTTCTGGCCAAATGCACCAAAAATTTAAGACCTGGGGTCTCACAGCTCAGGAGTTCAAGATCATGCCCTTCCCAGAAACTCCCACAGACCACGACTCGATGCAAAAGCAAGAGATTTTTTTTATTCCAATCGTGATAGGGTTGCCCCTCCAAAGGCAGGAGACGACCCCAAGCATGCAAAGCACAGGGTTTTATACTTAAAAATCTGGCCACTTTTGCTCTATACATTGATTGGGCAGCAAGAATAGCATGAAGATAGTTTACAGCTAGTTGTTTGCAGTTTTTGGCCATTCGTAAGTTTTCTCAAAACAATTCACCCTGCCCTTATTTTTTAAAAAACTATCTCGAAGCAGTTCATCCTGCCCTTTGAGAGCTATCTGCCTCTGGCTTCAATTCAAGGCCAGCTCGGAGCAGTTCATCCTACCGTTCGAGAGCTATGTGCCTCTGGCTTTAATTCAAGGATGGGAATAGTCACAGCTGTTTTTCTTTTACAGTTGTTTGCATTCTCAGGTGGGCTCTCAGTACCAGAACTATTTTTTCAGCTATCTATAATCTGCAGAGGTCAGAGGATACTTTGAGAGAGCTGGGTCTCTTCTTCTACCATGTGATCCCAGGATTGAGCTCCAGTGCCAGGCTGGGTAAGCACCTTTTCAGGCCAGAAGATGGCAAAGGATTCCTTTAAGTGGAGAAGTGGAGTGACAAATGCTGTGAACTGCCATGTGAGTGCTGGGAACTCTTCCAGTGGAAGACCAGTAAGTGCCATCTTGCAGCCTTGTTTATATGCTATTTAAAATGTACTCTTGAAGAATTTCACACTCGTGTACAATGTACTTTGATGATCATGTTCATCCTCCACATCTACTTAATGTGTGTGCGTGCACACACATGTGTACATACACGGAGGTCAAAGAACAACTTGTTGGAGTTGGTTCTTTCCTTTCACCATATGGCTCTGGGGAGCACACTCAGGTCATCAGGTTTGGCAGCAAGTTCCCCTAACCCACCAACCCATCTTGCTGGCCACAATGTGCCCTTAAAAAAGTTTGTGTGGGGGCTGGGAGATGAGTCATCAGTTAAGAGCACATTCTGCTCTTCCAGAAGACCCAGGTTAGTTCCCACATGTGGTCTCATGGTCAACGCAGGTGCATTTCTTGGTTTCAATCAGATTTTAAAATTTTACACTGCAACTGCTAAAAGATTGTAAATGCTTCTACTGTGGGCTGCACAAATGGCTCAACACTTAAAAGTATTGGCTGCTCTTCCAAAGGATGCAGGTTCAATTCCTAGCACCCATGTGGTAACCTGCAACCAAATTTGTAAGTTCAGTTCCAGGGAATAAATGGTGCACAAGCATACATGTAAGCAAAATACCCATTCAACAGAATAAAAATTTTAATGATTTAAAAATGGTTGTACTGATTACTCTTAGTGCCACTGATGTAAGTACTCTACTCTGAGCTTCCTACCTCATGTCTTTTCGCGTTCCAACACAGGGCTTGCCACCTTGCCCATCTCTATGTAAGATTTTGAGCATAAGACCCTCATAATGGGAGAGTTCTCTCATCCTCTAAGGCTCCCTCTGCCTGACACCATGCTACACATTCAAAAGACACTCAAGAAAACGAAAACAAATGCTAACAAAAGCAGGTCAAGTTGGTGGGAAAGAGGTGGGAAGTGGGCTGGTGTGACTACCAAGAAAGGAACTTACAAACCACACTATTCTAAGATTCTCAAAAAAGGGCTTTTCACTTCCAGACAAATTTCTTTAGTTCAGTTTTACTATGTTTACTTTAAAAACTGAAAGCTGGTCATCTAATTTTAAGTTCAAGTCATACGGCTGGACTTAGTGTATTGGATCTGGTGCCTTGAGTTACTTCCTAGGGGTTGGTAAATGAAATAATGCACTAGTGTGTATCAGTTTTCTCTAAGATTGAAATAATCTATCCTTAAGCCTGAAGTAAACTCAAAATAGTTTCAGGAAGTACCTGAAACTGACCAGATTCACTAGGTTGGTCCCTCTCTCCCTCCCAGAGTGAACAACACAGAGACACCAGAGAGTTGCTCTGAGACAGCCCAAGTTGCAAAAACACTGTGAGAAGACCAGCTGCCTGGTGGAGGCTTTGACCAACTGAACTTGCAGTGTGCAATGTGCTCCAGGTTCCCAGCTTTTGTGAGTTGTCACCTATGCTGGGGTGACAACTACATCAGCCATCACTGAGACATTTCTATTCCTATAAACACCAATAAAATTCATTGGTTCACCAAGTCGGAGTAGATGTCTCCTCGGGAAATATGATGTAGACAACAGTTAGCAACCAAGCTGAGCAGACCAAGAAAAACTGAAAACAATTGTCCATCAACGAAAAATGGTGGCCTAGCCAGTAACACCATGGTTCTCAACCTGTGGGTTGTGACCCCTTGTAGGAGAGGGGAGTCAAATGACCCCTTTACAAGGGTTGTCTAAGAGCATTCATAACAGCAGCAAAATTAGAGTTACAAAGTAGCTCTAATTTAATGGTTGGGGTTCACCACAACATGAAAAACTGTATTTAAGGTTTGTAGCATTAGGAAGGTTGAGAACCACTAATTAATAGGTCACTCTATTGATATTTTAAAAATCAATGTTCGGGAGAGGAAAGGATGGCTCAGCAGTCTGATTCCAAACAGCTACATGGCAGTTTATAATCATTTGTAACTCCAGATCCAGAGGATACAACACCCTCTTCTTTAGTGGACACTGCATGCAACTCTTAGATAGACAGACAAACACATAAACATAAAGTTAAATAAATCTATATTGGGGGGCAAGATGGCTCAGTGGATAAAGACGTTTGTCTCCAAATCCAACAACCTGACCTCTATCCTCAGGACCTAAATGGCAGAAAGAGAGAACTGACTCTTGCCTTCTGTCCTCTGATCTCCACATTAATGTACACATGTGTATTTACAAATAAAATTAAAATAATTAAGAGAGTAAATACAAATTGGCATTACATTGTTCAGATATGGTGCTGTATGCTTGTAATGTTGATTCAGGATGCTGAGTCAGAGGATCAAGAATCTGAGGCCAGCATAAGACATTGCAAGTTGGAGGTCAGGCTGGATGCAAACTAAGACTTGTCTCAACTCCTCAGAAAACAAAGTACTCATTTTATTAACATCAGTATCACAGATAAGGAAACTAAGGTCCATTCTTGCTTCCACCTGTATTGTATCTTGTTACAGCCCTGGTCATAGCTGGACTCACTTGAGTCTACCCTTGTCCCCCTGCTGCGTTTGGGCCCCTGAGATAAGGTCTCATTATAATCTGAATCCCTACCATGGTAGATGCTCAACAGCTTCTTGATGGATATCTTTTAAAGGCAACTCACAAAAGGCATAGATGGTTAATATCTAAGGCACTGTCTTAGTTTGGATTTTATTGCTGTGAAAAGACATCATGACCAAGGCAACTCTTATGAAGGTGAACATTTAATTGGGGCTCTTACAGTGTCAAAGGTTCACTCCATTATCATCATGGCAGGAAGCATGGCAGCATGCAGGCAGACGTGGTCCTGGAGGAGCCCAGAGTTGTATGTCTTGATTCGTGGGCAGCAGGAGACTGTCCTACTGGACATGGCCTCCAACAGGGTCACACCTGCTCCAACAAGGGCATACCTCCTAATAGTGCCATCTCCCTTTGGGCCTATAGAGGCCAATTACATCCAAACTACCACAGGGTACACATCCTAGACTGCTAATTAGGATATTCTGAGGGTTGTTATTAGATATTTGTTTGGGGGAAAATAAGGAAGATTTTGCAATCACTTAAGCTGGAAAATATGGAATAGAACATGAATACCCACAGTGTATCAAAGCAGATACTGAGATTCAACCAAACCTTCGGCAGAGTGCAGGGAATCATATGAAAGAAGGGGGAGTTAGTATGACCTGGAGAGGACAGAAGTTCCACAAGGACCTAATATATCTGGGCACAGAGGTCTTTTAAGAGACATGGGATGCAGCCCATGGCAGCTCAGTATCCAAGTGGGTACTCTAGTAAGGGGAAGAGGGACTATTTCTGACATGAACTTGTTAGGCCCAGCATGAGCCTAATTTTCAGAAAAGATGAAGAAAACTCAGGAGACCAGATCTCATCGATGCAAAATCACAAGAGGTTTATTTTAACCATTGTGCAATGGGGTCACCCCTGCCAGTCAGCAAAGAGTGGCACCGGGAGACAAAGGCCTTGGGTTTTTAAAAGACAAGGCACGGGAATTTTGAGGTTGCAGTCTTGGCAATTCAGGATTGGATGAGGAAGCTATAAAGTAAGATAATTGATTAGTCTTAGGTGCTCAAGCTTGGCCAGTCCTGCCAAGTGAGGATGCAGCTGCAATTAAAGGTGTCCTCACAGATAAGGTCACATTCCTCCATTCTCTGGAAAGGTACTAAGAGGCTTTAGCTTAACCTGGACCTAAAACTCAAAATTATAGGCTTTAGAAGACATATAGGTTACAAAGTTGGTCTGATCCTTTCAAACTCAATGGTTGGCTCTTTGACACCCCCCCCCCCGGGTAGAGCAACCCTGCTAGGCCACAGAGGACTTTGCAGCCAGTCCTGAAGACACCTGATAAACCAGGGTCAGATGGAAGGGGAGGAGGTCCTCTTCCATCAGTGGACTTGGAAAGGGGCAGGGAGGAGATGAGGGAGGGAGGGTGGGAATGAGGGAGTGGGATACAGCTGGGATACAAAGTTAATAAACTGTAACTAATATTTAAAAAAAATTTTTTTTAAACTATAAAAAAAAAAAAAGAAAGAAAATGAATACCCAAAGAATTCCTAATTCCTAACTACTGGTTGTGGGCATGTCTAAGATAGAAATCCAGTGCACAGCATCAGCCTGCTTCTTGACCACAGAGTGCATCTCTGGAGAAACATCTGGTGGGGTGAGGAAGTGTGCTGAGGGAGAAACAAGAAATGATTGCAACCTAATGTTCACAAAAGAATTATTGTCTAGCCAAATTGACAAGCCTCCAGCTCATCTCAAAATGAAAATATCAAGGGCTAGAGAGATAATTCCACAATTATGTGCACTTGTTCTTTCAGATGACCTGGGTTTGATTCCTAGCCACATACTTGGCTCACAACCATCAGTAACTCCAGTTCCAGAGGACCAGTGCCCTCTTCTGACCACCACAGGTACCAAGCAGGCACATGGTGCACATACATATGCCCAGGGAAAATTTAGACATAAAATAAATATTTCTAAAAATTAAAAATGAACCAAAGTGCTGCCCTGGCCTTGAAGCTTGGAGCAGTAAAAAACACCCAAGCACCACCCTGGCCTCAGCTGGGGACCAGCGGGAGTCTCTAGGATGAACAAATACGTGATGGAGAGGTGGGAAAGTTAGGAAAAATTGAGTGGTGCACGAGCTATGGAGAGAGGTGGAACTGGAGACAGGATGGCAGGGACAGGTGAGAGAGAGGGCTGAGGTCGACATGTTATCGTCACCCAGTAGGATCAGCCTGGAGCTTACACAAATGCAGACTCAGCCCCTGCGACCCAGTTGCTGGATACCCCTGTCTCTTGGCAACCACGAAGGCCTAAGAAATGAGGAAAGTTTTACTTTCTGGGGTGGACCTCCTCGAAGGACCATGATGCATCGGGAGGCTATGTTCGTGTCTGTGGTCTATGCTGTGGCCCCAGGCTGCAATGAAGACTAAGATCCATGTAGCCGTATGTAATCTGTGCTTCTGCCTGATGCCTTGGTGTTGTCCTCTGGCTTTGCTGCATGGGGGACAGCAAGAGGCATCCTGACGTGAGTCGCATGTGCAGCCACCTGAGGCCATGTTAAGGCCACCTCCCATGCAACCACTGAGAGCCATGAGTGGGTCGGTGGTCTTGATACGAGAAGGGCCGTGTTGATGTCTGTGGCCCGGGTTACCACTGAAGTCCATGCAGATGACTGTGGTCTGGGCTGCCATAGAATCCATGTTAACCACCATGGTTTCAGGGAAGCTGGCCCCAATCCTGTCACACCATAGCTTTTGTCAGGCTTCCGGCACAGAAAGACTCATTCTCCCTTGGCAAGTTGGCTGCTAGGAATTTGATCATTTGCCAGTGAGTATATGGACAACACAAAATGAACCTGTTCCCCACACACACTTTCTCTTTTGTTGGCGTTGGGAGTCACGGGGGAGAACAGACATGGGAAGACTGGGAGGTGAATGTGATTGAGGCACATGATTGAGGTGGGGTTACCAAACAGTAAAAATAATTTTTTAAAGGTGGTATCTCTGTAGGCCTTAATTTTGGAAAGCAGCTACTTACCCCTCAGAGAATAAAGTATTATGCATTTTTATCAATTTGAAAAATATATCTACAGGATTATTGCTGAATATTTTGTTACTACTAAGGGACAATTATTTTAAGACCGGTTGTTGTTTGCTTTTTTTAACACATATTCTGTTCCTGCAGAAGATGATATTGGTAACTTACCAAAAAGAATCAATACAGTATGTGTGCTTTAGCCTTCTTCTATTTATCTCATCTGCAGATGTTGAGAATGTATGTGTTATATAAAATGTTTATTTTATGTCTTTGTTCAGTTTTTTAATTAAAAGACAAAATTTAAATTAAAAAAAAAAAGGAGCAGTCTGGCTAGTGCTGGCACACACCTGTAATCCCAACACTTGGGAGGCAGAGCCAGGCAGATCTCTGAATTCGAGGCCAGCCTGGTCTACCAAGCAAGTTTCAAATCATCTAGGTCTACACAGAAAAACCCATCTTAAAAAAACAAAACAAAACAAAAAACAAGGGGCTGGAGAGATGGCTCAGAGGTTAAGAGCATTGGCTGTTCTTCCAAAGGTCCTGAGTTTAACACCCAGCAACCACAGGAGGCTCACAACCATCTAGAATGAGATCTGGTGTCCTCTTCTGGGGTGCAGGTGTACATGCAGACAGAATATTGTATACATAATAAATAACTATATATAAACAAAACAAAAAAAGAAACAGCAGAGGAAGACACCCAGTGCTAACTTCTGGCATCCATATGCACTCTTACACACAGACACACATACACAAAAGTACATGGGAACAAAACAAAACTTCAGGACATTGCCTGAATTTAGCTGTGATTAGCACCAGAAGAAATTTGGAGGCAATTTTTAAGAAAGAAAAAAACATGAAAAAAATATGAGATTAGAATCCTGTCACTCCTCCTAGCTATATAACTAGAGAAATCTTTACCCAGGTTCAATAAAAGACATACAAGAGGGTATTTTGTCATTAAGATATTTGCAGCTGTTTGGAGAGCTGGATGTAATGATACATCTACAAGGAAGGGAAAGGGAACCTGTGATGTTTGCTAACCTCATGATATTTATTTCTAAACTAGGTGTACCTACAACAAAAACAGGTTCTTAAAACTTAATGCCAAATGGAGGAGAAAGAATGAGAAGCAGAAAGAGACCTCCAACACAATATTAATGATTGAGTAAAAAAATACAAGCCTACCAAACAATGACTTCTGCTTTCAAGAAAACCATTCACACCTTTAATCCTAGCCCTTAGGAGGCAGAGGCAGGTGGATCTCTGAGAGTTCAAAGGCAACCTGGTCTACATGATAAGTCTCAGGCCAGACTGGGCTACACAGTAAGAATGTCAGAAAAGGTAAAGGGAAGGGAAGGGAAGGGAAGGGAAGGGAAGGGAAGGGAAGGGAAGGAAAGGGGAAGAGGGAGGGGAGAGGAGGGGAGAATCGGGGAGGGGAGCTAGCTAGTGGTGGAGGTATACACCTGTAACTACAGCACTTTGGAAATAGAGGTAGAGGATCAGGAGTTCAAGATCACCTTCAACTACATTTTGAGTTCAAGGCAATCTCGGTCACTGTTAAACTTTTGTGAATCATCACTAC
The DNA here is from genome assembly GCF_907164565.1 of Psammomys obesus. Taxonomy (NCBI): domain Eukaryota; kingdom Metazoa; phylum Chordata; class Mammalia; order Rodentia; family Muridae; genus Psammomys; species Psammomys obesus. The sequence goes on along the minus strand of NW_026594322.1, from coordinate 865,600 downwards.
GTTGTGGTAGTAACTCCAAATTGAGCCAGAATTCCAATTAAAAAGAAATAAATTTGCTTGCCTGTTTGGTTGGGGAAGGTGAGTAGGTGTGTGTCAGTACCATGAGGAGGTCATAGGAAATTTGCAGGAATCGGTACTCTCTTTCCACTGCACATATTCCAGGATCAAACTTGGGTCCTCAGGCTTAGCCACAAGTCCTTTTATTTGCTAAGCCATCTTACCAGCCCTCTCCCTACCATCCACTGGTTAAAATAGAGGTCACTATGTATCCCTGACTGACGCAGAACTTGCATGTAGACCAGGCTGGCCTCCCACCTGTTGAGACTAAAGACATATGTCATTTTGCCAGGCTCCCTTTAAAAACAAAGAAGCAATCAAACAAAACAAATTAAATTTACATACAGCAAATAGCTCCAGTCAGTTGTACATTCTGAAACTGTATCAGGAGGCTTTTGTGTAAATGTCATATATTTACAGGGTAATCACATTCATGGTGGCCTTGGAGGCAACTAAGAGAGGCCTAGACCAGGTGGCTACAGTATACTGTTTTCCATAATTAGAAACAGTATATTTTAAGCTAACAGAAAGCATATAGTGATAAAACATACACTGAAAACACAGTAAGTTATTAATATTGTCTGTTTGTTTGTTTGTTTGTTTGTTTGTTTGTTTGTTTGTTTTGAGGCAGAATCTATTTATGTAACCAAGGGCAGCCTGGAACTCACAGTTCTTTTGCTTTCCCTCTCCTGCTGGGCATACAAGCATGCAACCATTGCATTCATATGGAAGTGAGAGGACAATCTGCATGAGTCTGTTCTCTCCTTCCACCATGTGGATCACAAGGATTGAACTTAAGTTATCAGATTTAGCAGCAAGCCTTTGTCCAGTGAGCCATCTTGCAGGCCCCAAGGCACACTTCTGTACAATTGGCACCATGGTGGGTTTGTCTGCATTCCCACAAACATGTAAGCATGGCACTGTATTCTGTATAACACTTATGGCTAAGATTACTAGATAATAAGAATTCTCCAGCTTCCTCATAGTCTTATAGATTGTGATTAATGTGTCATCTGTTGTCTGCCCACTGTTGAAATGTCATTATGCAGCACACAACTGTCTTTAATTTTAAAGGGTCTTGTTTATTTCTTGGTGCTGGGGATGGAGCCAACAGCCTTGAACATGCCAAGTATGTGATCTACCACTGACCTGTATCCCCAAGCATTAATTTGATGATTTTTTTACATGTATGCACCTTGTAATTAATGGTCTAAACAATATATGAAAAGTATGGAATACAGGGTATGGTATGCGTTTAATCCCAACACTTGGGAGGCAGATCTTTGTGAGCCTGAGGCCAGCCTGGTCTACACAATGAGTTCCAGGCCATTCAAGACTACATTGTAAGAATCTGTCATATATATATATATATATACAATCTAGCATCTAAGGGAACCCATTCCTGATATGAGAATTTTATTCCAGGTATCTACTTAGGGTATTGTTCTCCCATTATAGGCTAGCACCCCATTTAAACTCTTTCATATATGTATATATTTTAGGATGTTTCTATAGTACTAAGTTCTCATATGGCCTTTCAAAGGTCCTTTAGCATTAATTTTTCCTCTCCATGTTCCCCTCTACCCTCGCTTCTCATCCCCTACCATATTTAACCCCTCTTGCTCTGTGAAAGATCCCCTCCTCCTCAAATGCTCAACATACAGAGAACAAGGCTTTAGGATGCTCATCCCTAAATATGTTCATATCACACTCAAGCCTCAGGGACCTATGGGAAGAAGGACCAGAAAGATTGTAAGAGCCAGAGGAAACAGTATTTTCCATTTTCCAGACACAAAGTGCAGATGCACCCTCCAGAGACTATGACAGAGCGTACAGGACTCTGTAGGCTCATGCCAGACAAATATCCCAGCATGAAGGTGGGCGCAAAGAGCTATTGATAGGTATTTGGTTGCTGCTGGAAGACAGAAAGGTAGACAGGTGGTGGTGCTTCTTGGGGTCAGGGTAGATTTGGAGTCTCTCTAAGAGGGGTCTGTCCTCACTATCCAGGTCCACAAAATCTGGAAGCTAAGCTAGTCGCTGTGAAGAGACACTGTCAGTGTGCAACAAGCTTGGCTACAGCACTTAAATTGCCCCATTAATCCAGTCCAGCAGCAGTCAAGATCCCCCTTTTGAAAAAGGAAACCAGCACTCAGGGCCACACAACAAGAAAGCCACGGGATGCTATGAAAGACAGATTCCTGCTCTTTCCCAGCTCTCAGCTGGTCTTTGTGGGAATCCTGAAAGAAAGAACTTGCAGCTGTCATGCAAATTAAGAGGAAGAACTGCTCATCAGGGTCCCAGGACCCCTTCCAGCAGGCGGAAAGGATCAGGTGAGACCACATCCTGCCCACACCCACCACAGAGAGTGCAGCACGCTCCTTTTGGCTAGCTTTCAGGAGGCAATCACCAGGGAGGGGCTGACCAGCTCTCATGCCTCACCTGTCAATTCACTGGGAAAGTAAATATTTAGTGACTGCCTTTTGAAACTTCTTTTCCATCTGTCCCTGGACCAATGTTCATGAGCTGCTGAAACAACCACCAGAAGTTAGTGGCTTTCTTTGAGAGGAAGTGGGCCAGGTTGGGCACCTTGGTCAAGTGATGGAATTTCCCGGACTCCCACAACAAGTACCAAGGACAGTTAGTTTTTAGGATCCTTGGGCTAGGACTTCTGCTAGACAGCATAATAACTAATTATTTCATTCTGCTCCCTTAGCCACAATGTGGCACACGTCATTTTGGCAAACTGGTAAAAGGCCAGTTCCTGTGCCACACTGACAGACTGAGAGATGAGCGTGCACATTGTACAACCCACACTCAGTCTTCCCATGGGTTTGGGGTTTTTGTTGTTGCTTGCTTATATTGATACTTCTTGGTTTGGGTTGGGTTGGGTTGAGATGGGTTTGGGCTTTTTGAGACAGGGTCTGTCTATCTGCCTTGGCTGTCCTGGACCTCTCTGTATAGACCTGGCTGTCCTGGCACCCATTGGTGAGGCATTCTTACACCACGTCATGTCCTCCAACCTGACCTGGGATTGCAGCTTGCAGCCATATCTGTCCTCTAGCGGTGTGGATGAAGCCTGTCTACAGCAGGTGAGATAATTGTAGCCCCTGCGAGGTGCCTCTTTCAGTCTCCTCTCCTGCATAGGTGTGAGCATGCACACACCTGCACACTCACTCACACAGTCATACACACACACATAATAATTAAATGTTGATGTATTTATTAAGACTTATTCAGTAATATAGCCTTGGCTGACCTAGAACTATGTAGACCAGAGTAGCCTCAAAGTCACAGAGGTCTGCCTGCTTCTGCCTCTGGGGCACTGGGATTAAAGGTGTAAACCACCATGACCAGCCCTTTTTTTAAGATTTATTTTCTTTATGCATATGAGTGTTTTTCCTGGATGTACGTCTATGTATAACATGCATTTCTGGTGCCCATGGAAGCCAGAAGAGGGTGTCAGATCTCCTGAAACTGTAGTTACAGATAGTTGTGAGTCAGCATGGTGCTAGGATCAGAACCCAAGTCTTCTGTAAGAACAACTCATGCTCTCAACCACTGAGCCATCTCTGCAGCCCTGCCCAGCCTATTTTTATTTCTGGCTTTATGTGTGTACCTGTGTGTTTGTGCATGTGAGTGAAGTGCTTGAGAAGGCCAGAAGAGAAAGTAGAATTATAGGCAATCATAAGCCGCTGAGCATGGGTGCTGGGGATTGAACTTCAGTCCTGTTCAAGAAAAGTATGTGCCTAACTGTTAAGCTGTCTCTCCAGCCCCAAGTAAATCTTTTAAAAATATATACAAGCAGAGGCCTGCCTGCCATCTCTTGGTGCAGGCAACAGAAGATATCCACAAGTGATGTGGTGAAGTGATGGGAAAGAAAGAGAAGTGGAATGGTTTGAGCACAATGAAGAGAAGTGGAACTGAAGGCACAAAATTGGTGAGGAACAGCCTGATGTGTTCAGCCTGCCCAGCCACCTGAGGCCAGGGTGAGGGCCTGGCCCATGCTGCCACTGAGGACCATGTCTGATCCATGGCCATACAGCACAGGGGTCTGTGTAGACATCCATGGCCCATAATGCCACCAAAGGCTATGGTGACCTCCTTGGTCTGGGCTGTTGCGTGGGACTGTGTTTATGTCCAAGGGCTGTAAAGAGCTGACCCATCCCCTCACTAGCTGCAACACTGGAGAGCAGCCTAGGCACCTGTGGTGGCTGGGAGAGCTGGCCCCATCCCCACGCTGGCTGCAGCACTGGAGAAAATGGGTCCTGCACCATGCCTGGGTAGCACAGTAGAGCTGGCCCTGGTGGCATGGGTAAGCTAGCCAAGGCAGTGCTGGAGAGCTCTTCGTGGTGTTGCAGGCTCAGGAGATCTGGTGGGCTGCCCACCTCAGCTACCATCCAAGCCCAGATCCAGGACTTTGAGCTGGCCCACCCCAACATCTACCCAATCTACGAACTGCTGGATCAGGTAAAGGAGCTGGTCCTGCACAACCAAAGCTGCAGGATATCCATGGCACAGACAACAGTATGATATCTGAGAGGAATCCCAGTGAGTATCCAGTATTGATAGTGTAGCAGAATCCAGATGCCTCCAACCAGACCAAATGACTCACTGAAGTGAAGATTTGCGAGTAAAAATGTGTGGACAGGAAGGTGTACTGTGTGACACATTACAGCTTCCACAAAGAGATAGGGTTTTTTTGTTTGTTTGGTTGGGTTTTTTGTTGTTGTTGTTGTTGTTGCTGCTGCTGCTATTGTTTTAATTTTCTTTGGGGGGCAAGGTTGCAAGGGTGGAGGACCAATATGAAAGGACAGGAAGATGAGTGGGATTAGAGTACGTGATGTGAAATTCAAAAAGAACCAATATAAAGTATATATGCACGCACACGCACGCACGCACACGCACGCACACACACACACACACACACACACACAAAAGACTTTCAAAACTGTGAAATGAATCTGGGCAGTTGTGGTTTACGACTTTAATCAGCACTCGGGAGGCAGAGGCAGGCAGATTTCTGTGAATTTGAGGCAATCCTGATCTACAGAGTGAGTTCCAGGACAGCCAAGGTTACACAGAGAAACTCTGTATTGAAAAACAAACAAACAAACAAACAAAAAGTGGAAGTTGGTCCTGTGAGCTTTTGTTGGAAATTCCTTTGATTGTTTTTTTTCTATTCCTTTCTTTTCTTTTTTTTTCACTTTTTTTTTATTAATTACACTTTATTCATTTTGTATCCCCCCATAAGCCCCTCCCTCCTCACCTCCCGATCCCACCCTCCCTCCCCTTTCTGCATGCATGCCACTCCCCAAGTCCACTGATAGGGGAGGTTCTCCTCTCCTTTCTGATCTTAGTCTATCAGTTCTCATCAAAAGTGGCTGCATTGTCCTCTACTGTGGCCTGGTAAGGCTGCTCCCCCCTCAGGGGGAGGTGATCAAAGAGCAGGCCAATCAGATTATGTCAGAGGCAGTCCCTCTTCCCATTACTATGTAACCCACTTGGACACTGAACTGCCATGGGCTACATCTGTGCAGGGGTTCTAGGTTATCTCCACGAATAGTCCTTGGTTGGAGTATGAGTCTCTGGGAAGTTCCCTGTGTTCAAATTATCTTGTTCTGTTGCTCTGTTTGTGGAGTTCCCGTCCCCTCTTACTATTTCCCACTTCTTACATAAAATTCCATTCACTCTGCCCATCAGTTGTCCATCAGGCTCAGCATCTGCTTTGACAGTCTATACTGCAGAGGCTTTCAGAGGCCCTCTGTGGCAGGTTCCAAGGTTGTTTCCTGTTTTCTTCTGGCTTTCAAAGGCCCTCTGTAGCAGGTTCTGAGGTTGTTTCCTATTTTCTTTTTCTTCTGATGTCCATCCTCTTTGCCTTTCAGGATGGGGATTGAACATTTTAGTTAGGGTCCTCTCTTTTGCTTAGTTTGTTTAGATGTACAGATTTTAGTGGGTTTATTCTATGTTGTATGTTTATATGAGTGAGTATATACCATGCGTGTCTTTTTACTTCTGGGACAACTCACTCAGGATGATCCTTTCCAGGTCCCACCATTTACCTGCAAATTTCATGATTTCCTTATTTTTCATTGCTGAGTAATACTCCATTGTATAGATGTACCACAGTTTCTGCATCCATTCTTCAGTTGAGGGGCATCTGGGCTGTTTCCAGCTTCTGGCTATTACAAATAAAGCTGCTACAAACATGGTTGAGCAAATGTCCTTTTTGTGTACTTGAGCCTCTTTTGGGTATATGCCTAGGAGTGGTATGGCTGGATCTTGAGGAAGCGCTATTCCTAGTTGTCTGAGAAAGTGCCAGATAGATTTCCAGAGTGGTTGTACAAGTTTACATTCCCACCAGCAGTGGAGAAGGGTTCCCCTTTCTCCACAACCTCTCCAGCATGTGTTGTCCCTTGAGTTTTTCATCTTGGCCATTCTGCTGGGTGTAAGGTGAAATCTCAGGGTTGTTTTGATTTGCATTTTCCTAATGGCTAATGAGGTTGAGCATTTCTTTAAGTGCTTCTCTGCCATTCGATATTCCTCTACAGAGAATTCTCCTTTGATTGTTTTTAAAGACTAATTATGTATACAATGTTCTGCCTACATGTACACCTGCAGGCCAGAAGAGGGCACCAGATCTCATTATAGCTGTGAGCCACCATGTGGTTGCTGGGAAATGAACTCTGGACCTCTGGAAGATTAGACAGTGCTCTTAACCTCTGAGCCATCTCTCCAGCTCCCTAAACTCCAGAACACCAGGTTTCTCATGCAGGTTCATTCTGAAGCCAATTGATGGTAGTCCTTCCAACTTTGTGGTATCAAAGCAGAACTCCCTCCTTGCACTAGCACAGAAGAGACATCCTTGAAACTGCTACCTATAGCCCAGAAGATGGTCTTTAGGTAGTTTTTTTAGATAAAGAACCACATTTTTGTTTTGGTGGTGACATGCTGGGTTCTTGGCTGCCCAGAGAAGTGGTGGTTCTTTGGAACAGAGCATCACCTCCTTCCTACTGTGTGTACACAATACAGCATGCCCAATGGTTGGGCACTCAGAACACCTGAAGCCCTTGGACCAGCAGACCAAGACTCTGGAACTAGGTCTCTTGCTGTCTCTAGGTTTTACCCAGTGCCAGTCATATTCACAGAGTTAGCAAGAAGACACCAGAGCTTGTGCAGAACTATCACTGGGATATAAGGTGAACCGTATGTCCTTATTCCTCTCTGTTGGGAATTATGACAGTTACATATGTCACATGACAAGACAGGGTCAGGAGCATTGCAGGAAGCATAGGAATAGGTACCTGGTCAGATGGCACCCCGATTAGGGTAGGCTGAAAGGAAAATCAAGAAAGAAGATTTCAAGTACAGCAGAGGGAGCAGTACAAAGAAAGCTATATCCAGAAGGAAGCCTGAAGGTGGCCTGTCTGATAGTCAAGTGTCCAGAGTGTGAGAGTTGAAGTAAGAGGAACCACCAACCCTTCCCCACCCAGCCCCAGTTAGAAATGTTCAAGTATGTCAGAGGTCCAAACACTAACAGAAATGAGGCTTTGTGGGACTCCTCTACATAACTCCAATTAACTGCTTAATTTACCAAGCTATCCCTGATGAAATTTTTTTTAAAAAAAACTACCCCTTCAGCTGGGAATGTGGCTCGGTTAGTAGGGTGCTTGTGTTGCTTGTTCCAGTTCCCGGGTTCTGTTTCCAACCACACACAAACCAGGCATGGTGGCACGTGCTTGCAATCCTTGCTAACAACAAGCTAAGAAAATCCTCCTTGGACTCAAAGCTCAGACAAATGAATGGCATCCATCTCCCCTAACAGAGGCCCAATGAAGTAGAATGGAAATGGTGAGTTTCAGAGTCAGGTGTCTGAGGAGCCCTGGACAGTACACACTGCGCAGCTGTGTGGGTTCAGACCAGCCTCTCTAGTTAGAGCGGGTGCTGACACAGCAGGTACATGTGCAAGGAAGGGCACTTTAGACTTCAGGAAGGGTGGAGCAGGATATGGGGCTAGGGCCAAGGAAAGTGGTCCAGAGACAAGCTGGCCTTGTTGACCATGCCATCTGGCAGGCCCAAAGCCTGCTTGAGCTCAGTTAATCCATCCCAAGCCAAACAAGGTCCTGCTCCCTCCACCTATAAACTGGCATTGTGACTCAGACCTCACAGATGAGCTGCTGCTGTCATTGGCAAGTGCTCCCAGGAGAGCTAGCCTTGTCCCAAACTGAAAGGATGGCATGAGGGCCCCTGGTGAGGCTAGGAGTGTTGGCATAACCAAAACACATGTCCTTGCCTTCCCCTCAATAGCACAGATAAAGAAATGGCTGGCATCCCTTCTGGTGCCAGGTGTAAGCACTGTATTCTAACTGTATCAAAGCCAGCACCTGTCTAGGTTTGAGCTCTCTCCTTTGGGGAATCCTTGGGAGCTAGAGTTACAGGCAGTTGTACAAGAGCAGCACCTACCCTCAATCACTGAGCATATCCCCAGGCCAAGCCCATTTCTTGGATGGGTGAACATGTGCAGGCCCAATGAGGCGGCATGCACTCAAGGTTCTCCAAGTGGATGGTGGCTGTCTGGGACTTGAGTGTGGTAGCTTTCATCTCCCACAAGTTATCTTCTCATTTTTCTCACTCTGGCTGAAACAGACTTCCTGGTATTTACTTTTTGAGGATGCTGAGCATATTCCTACCACAGGCCCTTTGTGATTATGTCCCTCTGCTGGGAAAGTTTCTTCCCTCAGATCTTCAAGGCCTGTTCACTCTCTGCCCACATGCTCTATCTAAAAGCCTTCACCCCACCACCTCTCTGCCTTAAAGTGCCTGGTTTCCTCCTACACAGCATGCCACGTGTTCACTGCTGAGGTCTTTGATGTCTGTCTGCCCAGCAGATCCGAGTGCCACATGCCAGGGACTTTATCCCGCTTATAACTTGATCTCAATGGCTCAAAAACTGCATAGAGCATGAGACACATAGCAAGCATTTGTTGAACAGATGAACAAACCCAGTCTGCCTTACTCCTGATTCAGACCCTCTATGCATCCCAGAGCTGCCAAGAGAGTAGTAGGGCTAGGAGAAGTTGGTTCAGGCTTCAGAAAAGTGATCTTATCCCTTACTAAGGCACAGCAGACACTCTGACCCAAGTCCTGCACTTGTGTCTGATAGTCTTGGGCACCCAGAAGTATGGGGTTATCAGCAGGTTTCTCTGCCCTCTGCTTTCTCTTGGGTGAATCACTCAACATTTATTGAGCACATTCTGTGTGTGTGCAGATAAAAGAAGTATCACCCTCTCTCTTAGGGATCTCATAGCTGTCAGCAAAGCAGAAGAGCATGAGAGAGGCTGCAAGGGAGAGGAGATGTAGTCATAGGAGCAGGGCATTGGGGGTGGCCAATGACAGCAATGCTGAGTAAGAAGGGGCTCTTAGGGAAGGTTTCAGAAGAGTTTCTAGCACTTGTTCCAAAGGACTGGGACTACAGTGGGGAGTGGTTCAGAGAGGGAGACTCAGCATAACTGGCAAGAAACACATTGTACAGGGCTAGGGAAGTAGCTAGAGGGTGGGGCACCCACATAGTGTTTGAGGACCTGGTCTGATCCCTAGAGAATGTACACATACAGAGAGAGAGAGAGAGAGAGAGAGAAGGGGATACAATCCACAGGATGCAGTTGAACTAAAAAAAAATACAAGTCCAAGGAACAGTGAGGAAAACAGGGTGGAATTCAATGTTGAAGGGCTTTGCATGCCTGACTCAGGAACTTGAGCCAAATGCTGTCAGTAGTGGCCAACATTGCAGTGTCTGGGGCATAGATGAACTGGCTTGTTTTGCATGATTTTGGAGTGGCAGATGGTGAGCCAAGGAAATTACTTGAAGGCATCATTGAAATGGCCAAGATAGATGCAGTAGTAGTGGGTCTAGGGCATACCAGTGGATTTGGGTGAGGAGGAGAAGGCATAAGAGTTACTCAGGGCCTGGCAGTAGTGTCTTACGCCTTTAATCGGCAGAAGCAGGCCGATCTCTTTCAGTTTGAAGATAGCCTGGTCTACAGAGTGAGTCCAGGACAGCCAAGGCATCACAGAAAAACCCTCTCCTGAGAGAGAGAGAGAGACTGAGAGATCTGAGAGAGATACCTCTCACAATCATTGGACATGGTGGCTCACACCTGTGATCCCAGCACTTGGGGAGTAGAGGAAGAAAGATCAGCAGTTCAACTTTGCCTATACAGTGAGTTTGAGGCTAGCCTGTACTATAGGAGACCCTATCTGAAAACAGACAAGAAATACTTAGGAAGCAGACATGCATACTCAGTGGTAAGTCAAACAAGACTAAGGGTCAGTTTCTGAGGTCCCTCAGATGTTGGTGGAGCATGGGGTGGGCTTGTCTAAATGGACTCGCTGTCATGGGGTGCTGTGCAGCTGCAGGTGGGTACAGTAGTGAGGCCCATGCTTGAACAGGATGACAGGTTAAGAAGTTACTAGGAATGAATCTAGAAAGTGCCCAGAGACAGATCTTTGTCAAGGTAGGATGGTGGTGGACTTGACATGCCATGGACTGCCCTCCGTACTTTGAAGGATGCACAGTTGAAGATCCCTGCTTCCTTGCAGCAAGGAGAGCCACTGGTAGTATCCCTGCAACATGAGGTCTGAAGTTCAAAATGAGAAAATATACAAATTCCTGTGTCCCCTCTGTCCCTTTCTCACACTGATGTGAGACAATGACAGACATGGCAAGAGATCAGATAGACAATGAATTGCTTTCCAGAAGTCTCTCTGTGTGCAAGGGAGGGGGAGCAGGCAAGGGACACGTCTGTTCACTGGTATTTCTGTGGCTCAGGGGGCCAGAGTCAAATCTAGGACATACCCCCACCCCACAAGCCTCAGAACAGCAGATCTCTTGGGTAAAAGTTCTGTTCAAAGCCTTCCAGTGGTGAGAGTGGTTGGTAGTGTGCTCCAGCCACACCACTGCAGGGTCAATGGCTTCCTGGTTGGAGCTGCTGGGGGGAAATCCTGAGTGGAAGGTGGATGACCTGATTTTGAGGACCATTTTGAGTTCCTCTCTACCTTGCTTCACATCAGGAAATCATCAAGTATTTGCATGGCTTGGCTGTGTAAGGGACTCTACTACCTACCTCAAAGGACCCTTGCCAGTTCCCAAAGAGGAAAAGGATTTTGAACCTGAGTCAAGGACCAGGGCACACTTCAGGCAAGGTTCTACTGCAATGTGGGCTGCAGAGGTGTCTGCCTCGATGCCTGATGATTCCCAAAGAATCTTCCTCTTGGTTCATTATACTATTCTTACAACTCTGAGGCCCGGAATCTTTCAAAATAAGTAACTCACAATAAGCAACAGAAAAAGCAGGGCTTTGTTTTTATTTATTCTCTGATATAGGTATGTATTTATTTTGGTGGTGAGGAGATCAAGTACAGAAAATAATTCATGCTAGGCAGGTGCTCTATGAATAAGCTACAAAGCCAGCCTTAAAAACAGCAACAAAAACATTGTTTTTCTTTTGATACAGGATCTCATGTATCTCAGAGTGGTTCAAAATTTCTAGTAGCTGACAATGATATTGAATTTCTGATTCTCCTGCCTTCGCTTCCCAAGTGCTGGGATTACAAGTGATCATTATGGGGTGCTGGGAATCAAAGCCAGGATGTCATGCTCACTGGGCAAACTCCAGCTGAGGCACATCATCAGCCCCAGGTTGAGGTCTTGAGACAACATATTAGATTGCCAGACTGACCTCAAACTTGCCCCCATCTATTTCAGCATTACAAAGTAGCTAGGATTACAGGCTTCCACTACCGCTACTGGCTAGCATCTGCATTTTTTAAATTATCTTCCCAGGGAAAATTAATCTGCAGGTAGAGCTTATTAACCTTGATCTAACTATGGAGAAAATAGTTTGTAAATATAATTGTTCTTTTTAATACATCAGAAATTGCTTGAAAGCAGACAAACTACTCATTCATATAAATTATACGGGTAAGGAGGGGTTATAGATACTGCTTTTCTTGAAAAGAATCTTGTCTGCATCCCGTAAAAATGCAAATGGGCACAGAGGACCTGAAAAGCATGACAGCATTTTTCTTTTTCAAATTTTTAAGTTTTAACATTTACTTATGGGGCTGGAGAGATGGCTCAGAGGTTAAGAGCACTGGTTGTTTTTCCAAAATTCTTGAGTTCAATTCCCACAATTACATGGTGGCTTACAACCATCTATAATGAGATCTGCTGCCATATTCTGGCCTGCAAGTGTACATGCAGCCAGAATACTGTAGAAATAAAAAGCAAAATAAATCTTTTTAAAATAAACACTTATTTATTATTGTGTGTTTGTATGCAAGTGCATGCTGGGGGGGGGGGGGTGTTCTTGTACCATGATGAAAGTGTAGGGGTCAGAGGACAACTTTGTACATCTGTTCTCACCTTCTACCTTTACGTGATTTCTGGGCATTGAACTCAGGTTGTCAGGTTTGCGCTACCTGTGTTTTTATCTGTTGAGCCTCCTCAAAAGTACTTCTGTTTCTCTGAGCCAGAATCTCAGTTGTATTCCAGGCTGGTCTATGAACAGCTGGCACTGGCAACAATCCTCCCTCCCCAGTCTCCTAAGCACTGAGATGGCAGGTATATGCCACCATGGCCAGTTTAGCATGTCTCTCTTACTATGTTTTACTGAGAGGAGGTCACAGGTATAGGGCCAAGCCATAGAGCATGTGAAGTGTGCTGTGTTTTATTTTTTTACATTTATTTATTTTATGTGTATGAGTGCTTTTCCTGCAAATACATGTGCACCACATGCGTGCCTGGTGCTCAATGAAGTCAGAAGAGGGCTTCGGATCCCCTAGAAATAGAATTATAGATGTTTGTAAATCATATGGGTTCTTGGAATCGAACCGGGGTCCTCTGAAAAAACAGGAAGTATTCTTATCTACTGAGTCATCTCTCCAACCCCAATATGCTGTAATTAAAACAAAATATATTGTCAGTTAGTTGTACCCACTTCATGGTATCAAAAAAGGGAGTGGAGATGAATGGCTTACCAGTTAAGAGCATATGCTGCTCTTGCAGAGGGCCCAAACTCAGTCCCCAACACCCACATCAGTCATCTGCAACTCCAACTCCAAAGGATCCAATCTTCCTGAGCTCCACAAGCACCGGTGCTCATATATGTGCATACCCACATACAGGCACACATAAACACGTGTGTAAAGAAAAAAACATTAAAAAATAAAAGTAAGTTTTAGGGACTGGAGAGGTGGATCCCTGTTTAAGAGTACTTGCTGCTCTTGCAGAGGACCTGGGTTTGGTTTCCAGCCCCCACACAGTGCTTTACAACCATCCATAACTCCAGGGTATCCAACATCCACTTCTGGCCTCTGAAGGCACCAAGCATATACATGGTACACACACATACATGCAGGAAAAACATTCAAACACATAAAAACAAAAATAAGTGACTCTGAAAAAAATGCTTTAAAAAGGTTGTAAAATCAGTACTTCATTCCACATTTGGCAAAATGCTTTCCTGCCTGGTATCACCACCGCGCTCGATGCCGCCCCAGGATGGAAGCAGAGCCAGAACAGTCATCTTTGTTTCATGTGTTGGTAAACTGAGGCCCAGTTGGGCAGGCCTGGTTGTACTGCTCAGAAGGATGAAGCAGAAAGTTCAAGTTCAAGGCTTACCTGCCCTACAGAGCCAATAAGAGGCCTGACTAAGCAACTAAGCAGGAGCCTGTCTCAAAGAGTAAAAAGGGGGTTGGGGATGTACCAGCAGAAAAGCATTTGCCCAGCCCTCACGAAACTCAGTCCTCAGCACTAAAACCAAAGAAACACTCAACTGAGTTCCAAATAAGGAAAGCAGCTTTTTTGAATCATGGATTTGGCAGAGGCAGCCCTGACAAAGGCACCGTGATTCTCTTCCTCTATCTCTGCCATCTATTTTGTGTTTCTCCCTGCTTCCACTCTCTCCCACTTCTCTCCTTAATCAATAAATGGAGTCAACTTTGCAAACCATCCAAAAAACCTTTGCTCTCTCTGAACACCTGCTAGCCCTAGCTCTGTCCCTGGCCCCAGCCCCAGCACCATAAAGTCTGCATCATTCCTTGAGCAAGCCTTTTCCAGGTGTCAGGATGAAGAGATTAACTTGGGGTGACACTCTGGCTGCCAACTGGCCAAAGATAAGATAAGGATGTAGATTGGCACAATAAATAGGCACCAGCCTCACTCTGTGCCCAGACCACAGTGGGTGAGTTCACACCAGCTCATGAGCAGCATGGCTATGCATCTGTGGTTGGTCACCCTGACCTTGGTTTCCTTCCTTGCCATGGACAGGGGTGAGTGGATAGAACTTGAATTCTCAGAAGCTTGATCTTAGTAGGTAAACTTGTAGGGGTCGGGGCAAGGCAAGGCCTACAGTTTCCTGTGAGACCGTGCTTTCTGCATAGTTCTTTCTTCTGCATTCATTCTAGAATAGTGGGAAAAAAGAAATGGGTTCAGTCCTGACTCTGGACCAGAACTGCCAAGTCCTCATCCTTGGAATTGTGAAGTAGAATGCTGTTTCAATTTGAAGCTGCATTGGGCATTGTGGACTGGAGGCTGAGGAGACAGAGGGAGCAGTCAAGCCTCAGGTTGACTATGGGGTGTCAAGTGCTAAGAGAGACTTGGCCTGGGCCCTCATGGTCCTGTTCTGCCTTGACAAGGTAAAGAATGGAAGCCATCCGAACATATGGTGGGGGCCCTCGGGTGGCTAGACACATACAGCAGAGATGGGATTCCTCAGGCAAGCCTGGAGCACCTCAACAGTCTCACAGTTACTGTCTGGGACTTTACTGGCCCTTTAACATATTAGGGACCAACACAAACAAAAAGCACTGTCCCAGCAGATCTTAAACTTGGTGGATAGGGGAGGGGATAGACAATGAGTACAATGTAAGTACACAATAAAGGCTAAGGGAAGTATGGCACTAGGAGATTGGGGTTCAGAGGCAGCTGCAGTTTTAAATCAGGGGAGGTCTCTTAGAGAGGTTCAGGTTTGAGGAACGCTTGAAAAAGGTAAGGGAGTGAAGGTTGGACAAGAAAGTTCCCCATCATGGAGAGGACTAACCGATATGAAGGCCCTGAGGTAGAAGCATGTCTGGAATGTTTAAGGTACTGTGTGGATGGAGGGAGTAAAGGGCATGGGAAAGTGAAAGGAGATGAGGGGGAGAAGAGGGGAAGGGAGAGGAGAGGTGAAGGGGGAAGGGGGAAAGGAAGCAACTGGGAGCAAAGTCTTGGGAGTTAATAAACATGTGAGACTCAGTGATGGGAACCAGAGAAGGGACGTTCTGCCTTTTAAATTTTTGAAGTTTTTTGTTTTGCTGTGTACTTCAGTCTCATCTTGGACTTTTGATCTTTCTGCTTCAACTTCCCAAGTGCAAGGACTATAGGTCCCTTCCTCCACTCACTCAGCCTTTGTAAGTATTTTTTTTCCTAATAGTTACAGGCCATGAAACACATAGTATTTTTGCTCAGAAAACTTATGGATGTGCTGTGACAACACACAAACTTATATGTTCCAAATCTCTATCAAGATGCAGAACTCGGAGGCTGGAGAGATGCCTCAGTAGTTAAGAGCACTTGACTGTTCGGCCAGAGGTCCTGACTTCAATTCCCAGCAACCATATGGTGGCTTACAACCATCTGTAATGCGGCCTATTTCCTTCTTCTGGTGTGCATGAAGACAGAGCGTTCATATACATAATACTTGAATATTCAAGATACAGAATGCAGCTGGTCGAGGATTACACTCTTGCGTGTGCTTGTTTTCCTTGCTGTGTAGTACTCCACTGTATATATGCTTCATGCCTTATCTGTTCTCTTCTGGGAAGACATCCGGGTCATTTCTAGTTATGACCATTATAAGAGAAAACTTTAAGCATTATGGTGACAAGCTTAGGTTTACATTTTGATCTCCCATTGCCAAGCTGACAAGGCATACTAGAGGTGGCAGTTTTCATCTATGCCTTTTTATCTTTGTCTGGAAAATCCCCAAGAAAAGGTCAAATCAGCTAAGCTTGCAGTAGATGTGGGATTCTAGTGCTGGAGACAGCTTTCTTTATGGTAACACAGCTTTCTGTTCCACACAGAAATGTAGTCCACCTTCCCACAGTCTCTTGCACTGACAGGATCCTAACGTAAGGCAGGAAGAGCCCATCTCTCCATCAGACTCTGGACAGCCCTTCAGAGTCATCTAGAAGCATCCATGCCTTCTCCAACCTTCAGAGCCTCTCTTCCTCCACCTGGGCCTTAGACACAGCCCAAGTTCTCTCGCCCACCTGCTATGCCCATGGACACACCGCTTTGCTCATTCACATCCAATAAGCAGCTCAGGCAAACCTTGAGGGCCACAACAGTGTGTCAGGAGTCAGGCCTGGGGTGGCAAACCTGTGTGTGACTCATAGCTCTGCTTTATCCGACCATGTTATTCAAGCTCTCTGGGGTCCATCACAGGTCGGTTAAGTGTTCCAGCAAACAGAGCCAAGGCTGCTGGGAAGTGTAGAAATGCTACACACCCAGAACAAGAAAGCTGGCTGAGTGTATGCATGTGTCAGTTGGCCCTGCAGGAAGCTTTGGAGCTGGGTGGCCCCTCCAGCGTGTTCCAAAGACATGAGGGCTGGTCTTGCAGCCATACCGCTATCAGGACCCATGACAGGGGAGGCAAGGTAGGGTGAGGCAGCTCCATTCCCCAAGGATAATTCCTAGGAAGCGACTGGCTGTGAACAGGCAGCACTCCTCAGACGTGTGCTGGACTCTGGGTAGCAGATACAGCATTCACTACCTCCACTCTTCCTTCTGTTATACAGTGGTGAGAGTATGGAGAGAACCAAAAGACATGTATTCTCAATGTCTGACATACAGCTAACTGATTTTTTAAAATATGTATTATTTATACAGTATTCTACCTGCATGTACACCTGCACACCAGAAGATGACATCAGATCTCACTATAAATGATTAGGGGCCACCATGTGGTTGCTGGGAATTGAAGTCAGGACCTCTGGAAGAACAGTCAGTGCTCTTAACCTCTGAGAAATCTCCAGCAGTAACAGCTGATTTTTTGTATTATTATTATTTGATGGGACACAAAAATTCCACTGGGCTCTGCGTAATTAGAGTAATTAGTAATTAGAAGTAATTCCAGACTTTCTGTCTTTATTCATATAACCCAACAATATGTCAGTTGTCTGCTAGTCCCGTCATCTGCATCTCCCTTTCTTTGAGAAGTCCAGATTGGCAGCACCTAGGTCAGGTGCTCCACAGGAGGCATTCTCACATTCTGACCAGGTAGCCAGAGCTGACAGCACAGCACTTTATTTTGCTCATTTTGTCTTTCAGAGCTGCAAGTGTCAGCGGGAAGGCTCCTTTTCTCAAGAATGGTAAGGCCATCACTCTGTTGGGAGTTCTCAGGCACTCTAGCATATCTGCCCTTCTGCTGACACCTTCAACTGGCCAAAGGCCGCCTCCTGAACCTGCATTTTCCTCAGATACCTCCTCCAGACTAAGCAGGCTCAAGCTCCAAACCTGGGCTCAAGCCCTCAGGATCTGGCAACCCAGGTCTCCAAGGTCCTTTCCTCAGCGGCAACTCTTCACCCAGCGTGGCAGCACCTGCTGTGCTGTGTAGCACAAGACAGGTCACAGGTTTCAGGCCCCAAAGAGGTCACACCCCAACACACTGAGGGGCATGTTGGCCTCTACCATGCACAGCTCATTGTTTGTCCCTTCACTTTAAGTGGGCAAACACCAGGCTGCCTGATTCCACCTTGGGTCTCACACCTCCGAAGACAAGGCCCGAGTATCACCTCAGGATCTTCCCTATTCATTAGTCCTTTGAACCCAGTCTGACTTGGTTCCAAAGAACTGAATATTTTATATGTATGGCTTCAGCTAATCCTATGTGAGATGAACACTGTCATCTACCATTTTCACTGAGGAGAAAACTGGGGCTCTGAGAATGTAAATAACTTACCAAGTTTACAAAGCCTCAGTGGCTGAACTGGGGTCACTAGAATGCAGACTTTAGTTGTTTTGTTTTTGAAGCAGGGTCTCATGTGGTGGAGGCTGATTTTTAACTAGTTAAATAACTAGTTAAAGAACTGTGTCCCTCCTGCTTCCACTGTCCCACTGCTGGGATTGCAGGTGTGCGCCGCCATGCCCAGCTGCAGAGCATGGGTTTCTACTGCTACCCTTGCCCTGCCTCTCTCGCCCCTCCTTGACCCAGGCTCCAATCCCAGTCTTGACTCAATTCTCCCTCGGCCTGAGAACCTCTCTGTCTGAGACTAAGCTATGAGACCTGCACCATTTCTCCAGCCTTCCTGCAGGGTCCTGAAAGGCAATAAAGAGCTGGGAGAGCTCAGTCAGTAACTGCTTGCCTTGTAAATGTGAAGACCTGAGTTTGACCTCCAGTGCTCATATAGCCCTAGTACTTGTGAAACTGAGACAGAAACATCCCTAGTGCTTGCAGGATACCTGGCCTGGTCTCCCTGGTGAGTTCCAGGCCATGAGAGGACCTGTCTCAAAACAAACAAAAACAATGTGAATGGTTCTTAAGGAACAATATCTGATGTTCAATGGCCTCTAGAAATATGTATACATTATTCCCCACTCCCTCCAACACATACATGCATACATATGCACACACAAAAAAGACAATTTTGGCCTTGGTAAGTGAAACATTTCCTAGGAATGATGGATGGCTGGTCACTGGGCTCACAAATGGACCCAGAGCAGATTTTCTAAATACATCCAATGATGAGTGTGTGAATCAGTCCCTGGAAGTTTTGAGGGGCACAGACTTCCTCCACACACATGAGCACACGCAGGATGTCACCACAGCTCAACAGACATCGGCTCCACATGCACACACACAAGTAGACACACCATGGAGTCCTGAAGGGTTGGTTTCCTGTTCCAAGCAGCACCCTCGGCCCCTGAGCACTGCCTCTGAATCATCCACTACTTCTTTTTTTCACAGCCCATCTGTGAGCACATGGCAGATCCTCCAAACTGTTCCCAGGCACCTAACCTGATCTGTGGCACTGATGGGCTCACATATAAAAATGAATGTCATCTCTGCATTACCAGGATGTAAGTCCCCCCCCCCCCGTCCAACTTCTTTGGGTGGCCCCCCTCTCTGGGTCATGCAAGTCTGAAAGGAGCAGGGCCTGACCTCATCTTCCTTCACACACACTGACTTAGCCAAAGAAGAGTCCGCAGGCATTTGTCTAACAGAATGAGCTAAATGTAACTCAAAGAAAGCACAGGGATCCAGGTCAAAAGCCAGAAACTGACTGGGTGGAGGCTGCAGAAACCCTGTTATTTTCCTTGTTCTGTCCCTGACTAGACACTCACATCTGATCTTTCATTCCTCTAGCCAACTACGGCTACTACCTGAGAGCCTCTCTAGTCTCTGGGAATAGGCTAAGAAAGGGAGGCCAAGGCAACAGTCAGCCCCCTCAAGATTCAGAGGGAGTTACACAGAAGCAGAAAATGAGCAGGGCCAGAGAAGACTAGAGGAGGTAAAACCCATGCTCATCCCTGCAACATAAGCAGAAATCAGCTAGAGAAAAGGAAGAATTGTAATTCCAGGAACAAGGGAATTTGAAAAGGTCTCTAAAGGAAAGTTAGTTTAAGTTAGTTTAAGGAAGAGGAGGAAGTTGGATATAGCAGAATGTGAAGTGGGGAAAGAAATGATAAATGAGACAAGCAGGGGCTAGACCACAACCTTGGTCTCAGTATCCTCACCAGTCAAATTATCAGACTGAGAGCCTAGTGAGATCAGGGAGATAGAGATCTTTGGCTAATGCCAAGCTCTTTAGGCAGATGTGAAAGTCTGCACTGGAAGAAATGTAAATCAATAGGGTCCTGGCTCTGGTCATGATCAAAGCTTATGGTAAGGAGACATTTGGGGGCAGAACTGACATCCTCAGTCTGTGATTGGAGGGTGAGAGGAGAGAGGATAAAGAACAACTGCCCTCCCTCCCTTCCCTTTCTCTACTCTTTCTGAAACAGGGTCTTGCTATATTGCCCAGATTGATCTTGAATTCCTGGCTTGGTTTGGTTTCAGTACTAGGGATTGAACCTCCCATAAGCTAGGCAAGCACTCTACCATTCAGCTACACCTGCACCCTTCATTCTTAAACAGGCCTTGAACTCATTTTATAAAGCTCAGGAAGGCCTTGACATTAAAATTCTTTGCCCAGACTCCTGAATAAGGGATCCCAGCCCTGTGGTTCCAGCCCTAGTACATGCTACTTATGGCCTGGGATGGCCAGTGGTAAGATGGGGGCTCTAAGGACAGCTTTGGGATGCAATGATGTTTATGGACAGTTTGGCCTCTGATATATTTTAGTGAGGCCATGCTATAGGTGCAAGTACAGAACAGAGGTTTGGTGGCTGTCAGCAAACAGTGGTAGCTGAGACCCCAGGAAGCTGGAAGTTCTCAGAGCATGTCTAAGAGGGTCAGCTTCTAAAGTGTGTGCTAACAGATCCCTGAATCTGCATCAGCATAGTTCAAGGTGGGGATCAGCACGGACTCTACCTGGACAGGACCTCATTTTTTAATCACCTCTTACAGTTCCTACAGTTAATGGCCTCATCCTTGTCTTCTCTGATTCTAGGAAAACCAGAAAAGACATCCAGATCATAAAGGATGGCAAATGCTGAGCTCAGAGGTGCACTCAAGCCATGAAACTTCCTGCTGAAGAACACTGATGCTCCAGAGGCTATGATATGAAATAAAACATGCAGCCCCAGCTGGTGATGTGGACCAGTCTTTGGGAACTCTGGGGAGACGGCCGAAAGTATGCAATCAGCTTCCCAGCTGAATGTTACCCAGCTGCCCTGGCAGACCCCAACCTTATTACACGTCCCAGGTTAGGGCTCCAGTCATCTTCTATCTTCTTGAGGGCAGACTGACCCCAGGGCACCACCCAGTGCTCCACCTACCTCAGACCAAGAACCTAAGTGAGAGGAGCATCCTGATGCCATGTGGGAGGTGAAATGGCCCTGAATCCATGCACGGATTTCTCCGGAGCTGACCAGCACTTGGAGGCACATGCACGTACACGTGCTTGACAGGGTGCAGCTGGCATTCAGGCAGTGTGCACCGTACAACTCAACTACTTCTTATAATATCAAACAATTTTTTTTTTTTTTTGGTTGAGACACAAAAGCCCACGCTGGCTTTAAACTCTGAAGCCTCCTGCCCAAGCCTCCTGAGTGCTGTGGACTAGGTGTGTATTAATAAACATTCACAACTGGGCAATGTGAGTGCTTCCCTACACAGATCATCTGGAGAGCCCTAGATCTCAGGTCCAGTCTCAGGTCAGCTCCTAGCACAGCAGGATGACCAGCATACCTGCCCTGCTGACATATCCACTGTGACTGGCTCACACCAGCTGGGCCTGAACAGAGTCTCAGAGAGGTGGGATTTCTCTGTGGAAATCTGATGATGTCCTAAGATGAACAGAAGTCACCTAACAAAGGAGTAGAGGAAAGTTGGTGTGAGGCTGTCCACAGAGACAGCAGGAGGTGCAAAGACCCCCAGAGCAGTAGGAAACACCATGAATCTGGGAACCTGAGAGACTAGAATGGCTGAGGGGCCAGAATAACGTGAGAGAAGACAGAGAAAGGGACTCTTATCTTTTCTTCTGAAGGGTGTGACAGGTGTTGAGACAGGATCTCACAGTGTGGTAAGGGTACCCTTGAACTTATGACAATCCTCCTGAGTCAGCCTCTCTGGCGCTAGGATTATACATGTAAGTTACCATGTCTGGCAGGGACTGTAGGGTCTTTATCCTAAGGGGCACTGGAGCCACTGGAGGTCTCTAAATAGAACTCTCACATATTTTACATCACTTAGGGTGCTCTGAGAATGAACTGGAGAGAGGTAGAGACCAATTGTCTTAGTTTTGTATCCTGTTGCTATGATAAATATCCCAACAAAGGCAACTAAGGAAAAGGGGTTTATTTGGCTCTTTAGTTCCAAGTTGGTCACACTGCATACATGAGACTGAATGCATACATGCTAGTGCTCAGTCTTCATACAGTTCAGAATCCTCTGCCTAGGGTCTGGTGTTGCCCACAGTGGATCTGATCTGTCTTCCCACCTCAGTTAACATACTCAAGACTTATTAACATACTCAGTCTTATACACAGGCCAACCTAATTTAGTCAAACCTTCCCAGGTTTCTACATTGTCAAGTTGACAACACTAACCTTCAAGGGGCTGGAGATGGTTGTTCTGCAGTTGAGAGTATATTGCTCTTGTAAGAGAACGCGAGTTCGGTTCCCAGCACTCACGGCAGGCAAATCACAACCACTGCTACCAGCACCTCTGGCCTCTGTGGCTATCATGAGTGTGTGTGTCACACACATTTTACAAAAATATATCTTAAAGAACAGAACAAGTGTGTATGACTCCATGCCAATTTGGAAGAAAGCAGAAATTAACAGCATGTGTGGAGGATGTTAGCAAGCTTGCCTGGTATGTCTAAGGCCCTGGGTTTGATTCCCAGCACTACGAGAGAGAGAGAGAGAGAGAGAGAGAGAGAGAGAGAGAGCGCCAGCTAGCTAGAGATGGCTTGGAAGTTAAGAGCACTGGGTGCTCATGCAGAGGACCCAAGTTCAATTCCCAAAACTCACATGGCAGCTCACAACTGTCTATAACTCCAGTCTCAGGGGATCTATGTCCCCTTCTGGCCTCTGCAGCCAACAAGCACACACATGGAGCACAGACATGCATGCAACCAAAACTTCCATATACATACTACAAATTACACACACACACACACACACACACACACACACACACAGAATTCTGACACAAAGTGCCCAGCTTTGTCACCTTCTCCCTGTCCTCTCCCTCTTTATTATGTGAGGATCAGATCACTGAGATATACAAAAACCAGTGCTTTGTGCTGAGTAGCTGAGTTTTCTGTGTGTGCAGTGCCAGAGAAAACCTCAGACTTTGTTACTCACTAGCCATCCACACTGTTTATTCTTTTTTAAACAGAGACTAGCTGGCCAGTGAGCCCCAGTGAGCCTGTCTATTTTCCCAGTGCTAGGATTACAAACATGTGCCACTACTGCCAGCTTTAAAAAACAAAACAACAAAACAAAAAACATGAGCTTTGAAATGAGACTCAGATCCTCTTCCTTGTGTGGTAAACCCTTCACCAACTAAGCTATCTCCTCAAATCCCACAGTAACACGGCCAAATGACTGCCACATGACACAGACAGTGAACTGCTCCAGTAAAGTTGGACGTGGGGCCTGTCTACCTGTTTGCCTCTACCACCAGGTCTGATGTCTTATCTACTCAGTTCTAAATCACTGGGACTTCAGTGAATCCCTCTTGGTTATAAGCCTCAGAGTGGCCTGTTGAGAGTCTGTCTCCTGAGTAATGTGCTAAAAAATGAGCTGACAGCAACTGACTAACTTAAAAGAGACAGAATCACTCTCAGCTTCATCAAACGTAAATGCTGGCAAGCCATAAGTCTTTTCTTTCTCATATAAACAAGAAATAAACACTATATACAGTTGTGTACACCTAAAATTCAAGAATTCAGGAGGCAAAGGAAGACAAGTTCAAGACCAGCCTAGGATGTACAGCAACTCTGTCCAAAGGAGGGACACATGCATTGTGGAAAGAGAGAGAGTATGTACATTCCAAATACTCTTGTACTTGATAACAGCACACAAACTGACTTTAAAAGCAGTGGAGGGGCTGGAGAGATGGCTTTGCAGTACAAGTACCGCTGGCTCTGTGGAGGATAGGGAGGAGGCAGCACCCACATGACAGCTAGCAACTGTGTCTAGCTCCATTTCCAAGATCTGCCAACCTTTTCTGACCTCCAAGGGCACTGCATGCACATGCATACGCACAGGCAAAACACTCATATACACAAGATAAAAATATATAATGTAAAAAATATAAAAATAAAACAGTGGAAGCGGAAGTCAACAAAATCAACAGGCAGAGCCTCAGAAGGGACCAGAGCTCAGAGGGTATGGTTAACAGAAGCTGTCATCTGGTTTCTCCCTTATACACTCAAACTACCATCTTGGCCTTCCTAAGCCACAGTTCTGAACTGCTTTCAGGCAGAGACTCACTTGACATTGGGTTCTGAACATTCTGGAGATATGTTTGGGGGCAAGGTCATTCATCCAACTACAGGGCCCAACTTGGAATTGCACCTTGAAGCTGGGCGGTGATGGCACACATCTTTAATCCCAACACTTAGGAGGCAGAGGCAGATGGATCTCTGAGTTCCAGGCCAGCCTGGTCTACAGAGTAAGTTCCAGGATAGCCAGGGCTACATAGAGAAACCCTGTCTCAAAGAAAGAAAAAAAAAAAAAAACTGGAGAGAGGAAAAAAAAAAAAGCACCTTGAAACCAGGCATAGTGGTGCTTGTCTTTAATCCCAGTACTTGGCACGTGAGAAGCAGAGGCAGATAGATCTCAGGTCTACATGGTGAATGTCAGAACAGACAGAGCTACATAGTGAATGGGGAGAAGCAGTGGAGGATGTGGAGAAGCAGTGGAGGATAAGGAGGGACAGTGGAGGTCAGGGAGGGGCAATGGAGGATGAGGAGGGGCAGTGGAGGATGGGGAGGGACAGTGGAAGATGTGGAGAAGCAGTGGAGGATGAGGAGGGGCAGTGGAGGATGAGGAGGGGCAGTGGAGGATGAGGAGGGGCAGTGAAGGATGGGGAGAAGCAGTGAAGGATGGGGAGAAGCAGTGGAGGATGTGGAGGGGCAGTGGAGAATGAGGAGGGGCAGTGGAGGATAAAGACAAGGTCTTTAAAAAATCAATGCAGTCAGATGTTCTAGAATCAGGTCACAGCAAAACAGCAAGGTAGTCTGCGGATTGTCAAGGTACCAAATCTGTATCCAACATTCCCATCTGGACGCAATCTCCTGCTCTTACCTCTACAAACTGAGGTCACAAGTTCATGAATTTGAAGAAGAGAGTGTCCTACAAACCTGGAACTAGCTCCAGATAAACTAGAGTTCTTCCCAGCTCAGAAAGCAACTGGGTGACAAGAGCTGGTAACACATGGGCAGGGCAGCCTCTCCTGCAAAGGCAGCTGAGGGACAGCACAACCACACATCCACAATGAGAAAACAGGAAGTCTATTTGAGGTTGAAAAAGACAGTACTTTTTCATTGAGAACTGATGGAGGAATAGCGAAATTGACATTTGACCAGTTGCCTCTGGCCACCCTAGAGAAACAAGCAACTTCTGTTTCAGAGTGAGCAGGGCTATGAAGCTGCCCTCAGGCCAGCACACACACTCTCTACCACACTTCATTCAGCAAGGGCCAAGTTCGTAGACTGCAGCCGTTCTGTCTCTTGGCAGATGTATTGCTCCACTGTGTCGCACTCTGCTAGGAGCACCTACAAGACAGACAGAGGCAGTGAAATTCAGGGCCACCCATTGCCCGTAAAAGGTGCTTTACTTAGCCATCCTGAGGGAACTGTAGATTAGACTCTAAATAGACTGTACATGGATGGACATGGGCTCGCAGACTGGACTACAAAGGGAACAGGAGTAAAGAATAGTGAAACAAAGGGCCATGGTTTCTGACTATGCTCTAGCCCAACAACCTTTCAAAACGGGGCACAGAACACACCACTGGCCCTTACCGGAACTTTGCCAGCCCTACCTGCTCTCCAAAGAATGTGCCCAAACTGATTAAATGAGGTAAAAAGAGGACAAGAATGCCCTTCTTGGGTTCATGCTAATAAACAATAACAGACCACCCTCTTATCACAGTTCTACACTACCCCTGGTTCGAACAGATAAACATACATACCAATACACTAATATATTATAGCTTGTTATGTACTGCCACATAACTCACCTGAACCTTTTTCACCAAATTCTTCCTTTTTAGCCTGCTGTCTTTAAAATTTTCTGGTAGGACCTATGGAAGAAACAGTTGACACCAGACAACTGACACCAGCAGTGACAATGACATGAAACACTGGAATTGCATACAATACACCAAACAGGTCAGCAATAAGAGTGGGATGAGCGTTTTCAGGTACAGTTCTCTAGGTCTGCATTCTGTGTGAGTCCTCTTATGGCTCTTATTCCTAAGATGGCTCCCTCCCTTGGTTGCGATGTCTGGAACACAGATTTTGGGTTTTCTTTGTTTCCTATGTATGGATACTACTATGCCAGGGAAAGTACCTTCTGTTGTTTTGGTTTTTTTAAATCCCTCTGCCAGAACAGCAGAGACATTCAGTCTCAAGAGTGAAGTACCAGGTAGAGACCCGCTTACTATCATCTGTTGGAGGTTGGTCTGATGCAACCTCTGATCAGATCAGATCTGGCGCTCAAGATCTGGTTATACCTATCTTTGTTTCGTAAACCTGCCTAATACATACCTGATTGGTTGATTAAATAGCCTATACCTGGGCAGGGCAGAATGGGGTAGGCGTGGATAAGATTCCCAGACTTCTGGGTTCAAGAGAGAATCACAGGAAGAGAGGAAGACACCACAATGGGTTAGGCTGGAGAAGGACCCACATGGGGCCTGGAGGAAGGACTCCAATAATGGTGTGAAGAGGCCCAGATGAAGGATACAAGCAAGTATCTTGGGATTATGGATGAAAGAGAGTCCAGATAGGAATGGTGAAGGTGGATGGCATTGGATGGGGCTCGGAGATAGATGGTGAGGATATTGAGCCAGCGTAGGTGAACTATCTGCCCAGCCCAAGGGAAATAAGGCAATTATAAAATCTAACAGGTGTCTGCATCTTATTATTTGTGATAGTGAGTTAAATAATACCGCCATCATAATCTTAAGACAAATGATAAACATTATATAGCCCAACACTCATTTTATTTTTTTATTTACTACAACAATCATCTGTTAAAGAAACCTGGGTCAAAGCTTCACAGCCTCCCAGGATCTGTATGTGGCTGAATCTGTAACAGACACTAGCTCAGCAACATCACCAGCCACCCAAGCCTTAGGAAAACCTTAACCACAAGATCATAAACTTCTTGGGCTCCAGGTCCATGACCACACACACGCACACACTCATCAAATATATTACAAAAGCCCTGTAAATGCCTGCAGATCAGAAAATCCATATATTCACCCAGAACCTAGCATGCTATCCTATTTCCTCCCTGCTGCTGTGGAAAAACACTCTGATCAGTTAAAAGAGGAAAGGGTTTATCTGGCTTATACTTCCAGCTCATGGTCCATTATCAATGAAGTCAGGGCAGGATAAAGCAGAAGCCATGGAGGAACACTGCTTGCTGGCTCACTCTGGCCCACGCTTAGCTTGCTTTCTTTTTAAGGTTTATTTCATGGGTGTATACGTACACCACATGCACACCTGGTACTTGAGGCTAGAAGAAGATACTGGATCTCCTAGAACTAGAGTTACAATGGTTGTGAGCCACTGTGTGGGTTCTGCAAATCAAACCTAGGTTCTCTGGAAAAGTAACCAGTACTTTTAACCACTGATCATCTCTCCAGCTCAAAGTTAGCTTTCTTACAAAGCCCAGGAAGGATGCAGCCCATAATGGGCTATATCAATTACCAAAACAACCTCGTCCCCACGTGCCCATATACCACCCAGATCAGTAAAATTCCCTCAATTGAGATGCACTTCTTAGGTACCGCTAGGCTGTGCTGAGTTGACAGTTAAGGTTAACTATGATATATAGTACCTGGCACACAGGTAGATGCCTGACACCCCCAAGTAACAGATTTTCCCAGATAACAGAAGTACAAGATGATAGAATGGACTGAAATACTGTCATTAAAGACTAGTATCTGAATATTTACTTACCATTGTGTCAATCTCCTCTAAGATCTTCATGAATTGCTCAATTGTAGCCTTTACTTTCCTATCAAGTTTGCAGAGAGCTTCTGCTTGCAATTCCTTAGCCAGAAAACCCTGTGAAGGAATAAGGGACCAATGCAAGTGTTTCTTGAGACTCATGGAAAACCATGCCATAGACTGGAGAAGCGACCCAGAGTTCACCATTGATCTAATAAGCCAGGCAGAATCTCAGACCTTCATCCCTTGGGAAATTTAAAAATGTGGCCTTGGCCAGTCTAAGAATTCTACAGGCTGCAGACTGTTCTTTCTCACACAGGCCACTGGTGCTCTGAATGTCTCCTGAGGCCTAACAATGTATAGCCTTCAACACAAGTGTATACTTGTACATTAGACAGACATTAAGAACACACACTTAAATGCTAGCACAATGGCATGTATACAGCATGTGGACATCAAAGGTTGGCATGGGGTGACTTTGTCAAACATTCTCTGTGTGGTGGTTTGAATAGGAATGACCCCCACAGGCACATATATTTGGATGCTTGGTCATTATGGAGTGGCAATACTTGAAAGGAATCACGAGGTGTGGCCTTGTTGGAGGAAACATGTCACTGGGGGTTTCAAAAGCTCAGGGTTTCAAAAGCCCAGTGTGTTCCTCTATATGCTACTGGTGGATCCAGGTGTAGAGCCCTCAGCTTCCTCCCCAATACAATGTCTGCCTGCATGCTGCCATGCGTCCCAGCAGGACAAGTTACTTAAACTATCCATGTCTCACTGCTCTCTGAAGGGGAAGATGTGTAGATGCTCAAGTAACTCATGGCACAGACAGATACAAATGATAACAGAGGATGGCAGTATTCATTTTAGTCCTGTTTTGAGACAGATCTTGTGAAGTACAAGCTGGTCTCCACTGCATAGTCAATGCTCCCCTTGAACTCCTGACTCCCCTCTCCCCATCTCAGAAGGGCTGGTATTATAGGTGTGCAAGCCACACTGCTTCAAGCAGCGCTTAGGCTCTTTACACCACTTGCTGTTTATTCACATCTCTCTGCCTAATCATCAGTTAGCTGGCAACTGAGCTGAAAAGCAGGACTTTCTGAAAAGGGATTATCAAGCCAGAGTAACAAACGCATATTTGACAACATACAGCAAGAAGTTCAAATATCACTCAAAAATCCAAATTCAATCCCATCAAGAATAATCACAACTGCTCAAAAAAGACTTAAGGTCTAAGGGCACCAAAAGAAGCATCACACATACAGAAAAAATAATTAGGTAAAACAATAGAGAATAGAGACTAGGTTAGGTAAACCACGATATATTCATATGCAATAAAATATGCTCACTTTCAATGACACAGGAAAATGTTAATTTTAGTCAATAAAAAAATTTACCAAATGTACATCATATTAAAATTTAATATGATAGAGGTAAAACATTTTTCAGAGTAATAGAATCTCTGGATCACAAGTTAATATGTGCACACAAGAAGCAACAGTAAAAGGACAGAGTTTAGGATGTGATAGGCCTCAGTTTGAATCTATAGGTACATTTAAAACTTTTAGGTAAGTATCATAAATAATTTTATAATCAAAAACACAAAACAGGCCTGGAAGATGTAGCTAAGGGCACTTCCAGTCTGCTCTTCCAGAGGTCCTGAGTTCAATTCCCAGAAACCACATAGTGGCTCACAATCATCCTGGGATCGGACACCCTCTGCTGGCATGCAGGCGTATATAGAATGTGTAGTGCTCTTCTAGATGATCTGAGTTCTATTCCCAGAATCCACATAGAGGCTCACAACCTCATGTAACTCCAGCTCTAGGGGAATCTGAGACTTCTGGTCTCCCTCCTCTAGTCCCACCAGCACACATAAGCACTTACTCTCACACAGACGCACATGTGCATGTGGACATGCACACATACAAAAATACATACATACATACATACATACATACATACATATATATACATATATATAAAATTTTAAAAAGAAATCTTTTTTTTTTTCTTTTTTTTTAAGCCAACCAGGCAACAACACCATAGCACTGTATCTACAGAACAGAGATGTCACCTGCTGGATGCCAGAAAGCTCTTTATTCAACTCTTCCAGGTGGTTAGCTGTCTTCTCTACAGATACCTCCAAATCATTCAGCTTCTTTAACTCAACCTCTTCCTCTGGATTGCTCTAACATAAAGAATAAAATGAGGTCAGTAATCACAAAGAAGAACAGAAGTCTGTCAGAAGAAAATCAGACCACAACTGGGCTAAACCACTCACCCACAAGACTGAACTAACTCTGATACTTCTTGGAAAGTATGGTAAAGGGTTAGACTATAAAGTTTCCTATCTACAAAGTCTAGTCCAGGGCGATGGAGGCTGTGAGGCAAACATCTGGTGAGAATCTTAACGATGTATGCACAGAGAATGGAGCCAATCCAAGCATCAAATTCAGCCTTAGCCTTGGGCTAACCCCAACTCCAACAGTGTAAGCAAGGACTAGAGAGAATTCAGTGCTCTTCCAGAGGACCTGGGTTCAGTTTCCAGGACCCATACAGTGGCTCACAATCTTTTGTGATTCAGTTCCACAGAGTCCAGCCCCTCTTATAGCCTCCATGGGCATCAGTCATAAACATAGGACACACACAGAAATGCAGGCAAAATAGTCATACACATAAAATAGGATAAGTCTTTCCTCCCACCTCAGCTTCCTAAGTGCTGGGATTACAAATGATGCACTACCACGCTCAGCAGTATGACAAATCTTTTCTTTTTCCAGGCAGTGTCTTAAATAGCACAGGGTGGCCTCCTACTTACTATGAAATGGGAGGATGGTCTTGAACTCCGGATCCAGCTGCCTGTATCTTCCCCAGGCTAGAATTACAGGCATGTGTCACCATGTTTGGTTTATGACTATATCCTTTCAAATGGAAATGTTGAACTCTACTATTTAATATGATGGTGACAATAATTTATTGAATGCTCCTCATATGCCAGGGACTATGCTCACCATGTTACCTAAGCTATTGTTAAGCCCTGCCACAACCCTAAGAGGTAAAAACTGTTTTATAATGAAAATGGAGCTTTTTGTAGTAATGGGACCTAAAGTCCCAATGTCCAAAGGGGAGGGACAGACTATAATTTAGATGTGGCTCCTGATCCTAACCAGTTTTAACCGAAACTACCACAGTTTCTGCAAACTGAGACCATGGGTACTGCCTGCTGCCATGCTGTTCTCAAAAGCTTCAGCCAGACATCAGTATCCTTTCTCTCCCACAGCTGGCATCCAGGGCCAGCAGCTTCCGGCTTTGTTACACTCCCCTAAACTGTTCATTCTTCTTTGTGGCCAAATCTCAAGCCCAGTCTCCTGGAGGCTCCAAATCAAGATTAGACTTTCATTTCTCCCATTTAGCTCATCCTTGTCTTCAATATACTCAGCCACATCACTAAGAAACCTTTTGAAGTTCAGTAATGCCACTGTGTCACAATGCAGGGCTGGGCACAGTGTCCATCACCTCAGGGGCCACAGCCCTCACCTGTCACCAACTAACTCCTTCTCTTTCCCCCTCAGTTATTAAGTTTGAATCTTTCTACTCAAAGTTGGGTTTCTTCTTATAGATTTTAGTAAAAGAAGCAGTTACAGGAAGGCAGGCTCCAGAAACTTGACCAAGGGTACTCACTTGTGGTATCTACAGCTTTACCAAAGGTTCTCTTGAGAATTCTAAGGAAAGCCTAGTTCTGGCACATTTTAGCTAAACAGAGTCAACAAATACAAAAGCTGCATCATTGCGGAAACACAGTGGTTCCTCAGTTCAAGAGCAAAAGTCTAATCAACAGAATAGAAATGCCACAAATAATGGAACAACTAAACTGGGTGATGTCATCAGGCTTCATTTAAGGAGGCATGTCACCAATGCTGAACAGGGTAACAAACTTGGCCTTCTATACAGAAACATGTATCAAAGACTTTAGCCATTCAGTTCTCAAGAATTTTGATGGAAAAAGCAATTCACCTTTTCTCCAATTAACATGACCCGGCAACCATTTTGTATTCCAAGTGCTGACAATGGTGTCTCCATGTCTTTCAAAGATTTTCCTGAAAAAAACAAATGCACATCAAATTTTAACATCTGTACAACACTGAAAATAGACTCTGCCAATATACAAGAGAAAGAGGTGGGATTCAAGCCCTACCCCCAGCTGTGGAAAAGAGTCAACTTCCTTTAAGGGTGTGACCTATCAGGGGTCCACCTCAGTCCAGGGCAGGCCTGCACCCAAGAATATTTGGGCAACACAAATTGAACTCAAATGAAGGAGCAGGGGAGATGCAAGCAAGGAAATTAATATGCTCAAATAGAAAGTGCAAAATTTTCACAAAACTAATAAAAGTATTATTTAAAAACAGAAATGCAAATCTAATTTTAAAAAGGAGGCTGGAGATATAGCTCAATGGTTAACAGCAGTGGCTGCTCTTCCAAACAACTGAGAAAACTGGGCATGGTGATGCACACCTATTCTGAGGACTCAAGAGGCAGAGACATGCAGACCTCTGTGAGTTCAAGCCAAGAATGGTCTGTAGACCAAGACCCAAGTTCCAGGCCAGCACAAACTACATATAAGACCCTGTTTCAAAAACTAACAAAACCAAACAAACAAATAAAACACTTCATGTTTGCTAACAAGAAAAGGATAAATTTGACTTTAACCCCAGCACTTGAAAAGCAGAGGCAGGTGAAGCTCTGAGTTCAAGGCTAGCCTTGTCTACAGAATGAGTTCCAGCCAAGGCTACACAAAGAAACCCTGTCTCAAAAAACCAAACCAAACAAGAAAAAAGAAAAAAAAAGGATAAATTAAAATTTTTTTGGAAGCTTTATCTGATAATGTTATTTCAAGATATTTATCCTAAACAAACAATTGGAAACGTACTTAAATAATAGTTACTAAAACTAATATTAAGAGACAAAGGAATAATATAATTCATATAATAGATAAATTTCTTTTGAAAACTTTTTATTATTATTTTTTTATGTGTATAGGTAGTTTGCCTGGATGTACACTTGTGTGTCATGTGTGAGCCTGGTGCTAGCAGGGGTCACATCCCCTGGAACTGGAGTTACTGACCAGTGTAGAGCCTCTGTGTGGGTACTGGGAATTGAACCTGGTCCTTTGGAAGAAGAGTCAGTACTTTTAACTGCAGAACTACCTCTCTAGTTCCTAAAGGTTTTAAGATTTTATTTTATTTTTAATTGTGTGTGTGTGTGTGCATATGAATGCAGATGCTATTTCTATAGCTCCAAGAGATAATTTCTGTATAATAAAAGATTTTATAGTCATGAAAGCTCTTTTTTTCTGGGGATACTTCAATGAATGTTGGTGAACTCGATATAATACAAAGTGAAGTGTAAAATACATGGGCTGAGGATAGGGTTAGTGATAACTTGCCAAGCATGTTCTATAGATCAAGAACACCACTTTAAAAAAAAAAAGCTTTATCCATGGAACATTTCCTTTTTCAGGCTTTCTATTTTAAGACTTGGTCTTCTTTTCTTTCCTTTCTCCTCCCGTCTCCTTTGCCTCCTGTCTCTCACTCCCTCCTCTCTGACAGGGTCTGACCATACTACCCAGGTTGGCATGGAGCTGGTTTGTTTCCAGGTGTGTGTTGCCATATTTAACTTTGACAGATAAATTTCTTTTGTCTTTATCATTCAAAATTAAATATTTTTTAAAAAAATAAAAAAATAAGACATGGTGCATATTACATAGCCAGTTTCAAGATGGCTTGGGCTATAAGAAGCTACCACTCTCCTACTCAGAAAAAAAAAAAAGCAAATATCTATAATATGAAATATAAATAAAAATGCTTCCTATTCCTATAGCCAAAAGCTCTACCACTGCTATAATGTTCATTAATAAATTATTTACAATGACTGAAACCTAATGATATAAATCTGGCCCTACCAAAAATAATGGGTTCCTATGGGAATGGGAAGACAAAGGATAGGGGTAGGGAGGTGCTAGTGACTCAGAAATCAGCATCATCAGCATCATCCAATGCTCTGTCCAGGGTCACAGCCAGTTTGCTGAGAACCTCTCTAACCAGCATGGTGGAAAAACAGCAAAAGCAGCATCTCTGTTGTCATACTAACAGAAATCAGATACTAGGCAACTTAACAGTAACTTCAATACAATCATGCAGAAGTAGTAAGGAGTACCAAATGAACATATAATGGAGTAAGGATATATAGCCTAGCCAGAGAAGACTATCCATTGTTTCCCCAAAAAAGTTGACATCTCCATCATCATGTCACTTCAAATCTGATACTCACCCAGATGTTTGCAAAATCTAGTATAGAAAAGGTCCTTAACAAATATCTGGTGAGTGAGTGAGTGAGTGAGTAAAAGAGTACCCTGAGGACTAAAGAAATGGCTCAGTGGTTGAGCATTTCTTGCTCTTGCAGAGAAACAGAGTTCAAGTCCCAGCACCCAAATGGTGGCTAACAACCCTCTGTAACTTAGCTCCACAGATGTTTAACATCCTCTCCCAGACTTCCTGGGCACTGCATATACATAGTATACAGACATGTAAGCAAGTAACCCCCCACCCAACACACACACATAGAAAACTGAAAGTCACCATTAGGTAAGACTAAGCTGTTTAAAATATGTCCTTGCTGGGCAGTGGTGGCACACACCTTTAATCCCAGAGCTTAGGAGACAGAGGCAGGCAGCAATCTGAGTTCCAGGCCAGCTTGGTCTACAGAGTGAGTTCCAGGACAGCCAGGGCTACACAGAGAAATTCTATATTGAAAAAAATAATAATAAATAAATAAAATGAAATCTGTCCTTTAGCCATAAGTACTCAAAGATGAATGAAAAACACCTACCCTTAAATATGAGCTTCTGAAAAGGCAGCGGAACCCCTATGGCCTCTTCAACAAGCTGAGCCAGGTCTTGGACAATTGGTTCACTATTACCTTGCTGTGGGGTAACAAGAAGGTCATACCTCTCATTGCCTGCAGAGAAAAAGAAAACATTCAGTTAAGGTGACTCTTCCACATAAGCCAGAATATAAGCAGATACATTCCTAGGGAGCTGAGCTGAACACAGTGCCTGGGGCTTGCTGGGCCAGTGCTCTACTTCTGAGCCCTATCCCCAGCTCACACTAGATCCAAGGCACAGTTCATATGCTGCTTATTACAAAGCTTGCCTTTGACGACCTTCTCAAGGATCTGTCTCCTCTAAAATAAAAAGACCATTTTAATGACAGCTGACATTTTAAGCAATTATACATAATAAGCTATATAAGACTTGTTCCATATATTATCTTAAAACCCCAGGACAACACCATAGAGCAGCTATCAGTCTAATTAAGACTTGCTTGGAGAAACCTTCAACTGTCAATTTGGCGTTAGATCCAACTGATTCCAAAGTCCACAGTTTTCCATCACAAGCCACCCTGCCTACTGTGGCCACACAGCCCTGTGTCTCTATGTCTCTATGGCACTGGTCTTGTAACCCATGAAGTCACCAGCAACGGACTGCTTTCCTCCTCCAAGTCTTTCTTACTGGGCACACCTAAGGACACCATAGTTAATGCTTAGTAAAGACAAATGAATGAATCTAATCAAACTACGAGGAGGCTTTGTTTTGCTTGAACACAGGTGCCAATTCTTTACTATGTAGGTGGAGTGCAAGTCCAGCTTATTAGACTGCTTTCCCAACCTATCCAGGGTCAAAATGAGTCCTAGTTCCTATCCGTGCCTCATAGACCAGAAATCGGAGGGAGAGGGAGAGAGAGATCCATCTCAAGGTCCTTTTAAATCTTCCGGACACAGAATCACAGTTCCAAGATGGCAAAGTATATTAGTCTCTCCTAATTCTAAGGAAATCTCGTGGATTCAGCTTTCTCGTGTACTTTCCAGTGCTAGTTCTGTGTTAATTTCAGCAGGGGTCCAGAAAATAATTTTCGGACTCAGAGCCCACTGTACCTGCGGTTCGATGACATCCAACACAGAAAGTACTCAATAAGTAATGACCAGCCCAACCACGCACCAAGTTCGGACTCACGACGCGGGTGGATGTCCAGAACCTCAGAAGTCCTACATACAGGACCGCCAAATACAAGCCTGACACAAAGACCCACAATTACTAGCGGAACACTCTCAACTATGCTTCCGAATAGAGGAGCCAACAAAGTCCAGGGAAAAAACAGACCTGCCACACAGAAAGATGTCCTGACACCAGCGTCAGGCATAAAAACATCCCCATGGATATAGCCAAGAACCCGTGCTTCCTTCCCCCGGGACTACACGTGGCCGAACCCGACCTGCGGAGACCACCCTGGCGCTCACTGTGGGTGATGGTCACGCTGAGTCCGGCTGTTTCCATTTCCTCCGTCTGGACCATTTCCTCCTTCTGGGCCATGACCTCGGTCTGGGTCACCTCTTCGGCCACGGTCACCTCCTCAGTCTGGGTTGCCTCCTCGATCGTGGTCACCTCCTCCAGCTGGGTCTCCTCCTTGGCCCCGGTCACTTTCTTGCTGCGGATCGCTTTCTTACCTTTGGTTAACTCCCTGCTGTGAGCCACGTACTCGCTTTGAGTAGAGTGGGGCCGGACTTTCTTCTTCAACCGCGGCCCGCAAGCGCCGGCGGCGGCGCCCCTGGTGGATCGGTCATGCCCGCTGGCTGCACTGCAGACAGATGAACGCTGAGAGGGAGGCAAGCCGCGCTCGGCCCGGGGCTCCGACTGGCGCGGCACCCGGCCGGGCCGAGGGGCGCGCAGCCGGAGTCCCAGCGGCTCCGGGTCGCCTCGCGGTCTTCGCGCGCCGCTGCGATCCGCCAGGCCCGCGTTTGTTCACCGCCCAGCAGTGGCTGCTGAGCGCGCAGGCCTGCAACCCCGCCCTACTACTCACCGGTTCCGCCCCATCTGCTCGCCACGCCCTCAGAACCGACCCCCGCCTCAGGCCCCGCCCCATACGCCCAGCCAGTAGGCCCCACCCACCCCGCCAAGGCACCGCCCTAGCCCTCCCTAAGCCCCGCCCCCAGAAGTCTTTCCACCTCTCCCAGAGCTCCGCGCTCCTTCTCCGGAAGGAGGAGCTGAACCCGGAAAAAGGATCGGGAAACTTTGCGCCACATTGCGCTTGCGCATGTGGGGAATAGGTGGGAGGGACCCGGAAACTGAAACCGGAGCGAGTACGCTTCCGTTTCTGGTTTTCTTCTAGTGTTTGTTTCTACGCCGCCGGCCAAGATGAACCGATTCTTCGGAAAAGCGAAACCCAAGGCTCCGCCACCTAGCCTGACTGACTGCATTGGGACGGTGGGCATTTGACTTTGTATACCTAGACTCTCCGAACCTCCCATCCTGAAGTCCTACTCCACCCCATTCTTGGTTCGGGCCCATTAAACCTCAATCTTCTCCATCCCCACCCTTTCCTTCCTGTTTTCTAGGTCGTTCCTGAACCCACAAACCAGAGACACCCTAACGTCATCACTATCTCACCTTACTGCACTTTCTGTTGCCCACTGTGCCCCATCCCTTTCTCGCTCTGGTCCTCACATTCCAACCTATCCTACCTAGGACCCAACACCCCATTTCGTCTTACCTGGCCCTTTAAAAATCCTATTTTCATTCCTCTTTCCTCACCCATGTCAAGGTTAACATTATCTGTACCTTAGTCCTGGATCTGAGTAGCACAGAATTCTGAACATTGGCCCGTCCAGATTAAACCTGATGGTGGAAATGGCGTTAGGTTTAATGTTAACCTGTGTCCATTGGCTCGTTCCATATACCTTCATGCAGAGTGCCCAAACTGACTAGTCTCCCACTTGGGAAATCTCAACCAGCCCAGTTTGTCTCGAGGGAGAGCTGCTACATCAGATTCTGGGAGGTGGGAGAGAGTTTATGAAGCCCTCTAAAGGTTCTGGCAGGAACTTCGCACACTTAAATTAAGTAAACCACTAACTTCCACCTTTTGCTGTATCCTGTTTGTTTTATCTATATTCCTCTCCTCCTGCTCATATAAAGATATTACAATAATTACCACTGCATTTGACATTTTCCTCCCAGGTGGATAGCAGGGCAGAATCCATTGACAAAAAGATTTCCCGATTGGATGCTGAGCTAGTGAAATATAAGGATCAAATCAAGAAGATGAGAGAGGGTCCTGCCAAGGTAAGGTTAGTGACAACTGTAGGAAGTACTGTGTAGGGAATGATGAAGGGTCCAAAAACTATATATAGATATAGATATATCTATAGATATAGATATATCTATAGATATAGATATATATCTATATATCTATAGATATAGATATATCTATATATACACACACACAAAATTTGGTGAAGAGAAATGGGAGGACATAATGCTTCAGAGAAGAGAGAATATAGCCAGATACAAGAGGGAGGCTGTAGAAGATGCTGATCACATGTCCAAAAGCATAGCATGCTCTACTGAAAAGGTCTCACTCTGGAGAGGAAGAATTGGTTGTTCTCAGAATCCAGATATTGTCAGTCTGACCAGGTCAGGATACATATATATATAATATATATATAATATATATATATTATATATATATTACAGTGGCAGGCAAAGAAAAAGTACTGAATTAGCATGTAAGACCAATGTTCTAATACTATTGCTACTTAATAGACTATGGATATATATATAACTATCTTTTTTTTTCAACTACTTAACTTATTAAGTGTGAACCAGTGCATCACTGAGCTTCAATATTCTCATCTGTTAAGATAATTCGTATATTATAATGTGAAGATTAACAAGTCACCTACATGGCACTATGTCTACAATATTGTAGTATTTGATAAATCTGCATGAAGAACCAACAAAGGGAGGAAACAAAGGTTGATGTAGAGGTTCTCGGACTCTGAAAGGGAGAGATTGGTGGGGTCGTTATAAATTGTTTCGAACATGAGGACATGATAGAGGTTGAGCATGTTGTGTTTAAATTGAAGGCAGCTGCATATACACAGAGGGCACTTTGGGGGCTGGAAGCGGAAATAAAATGCATCAGGAAAAGGAAGAGTAGTTCAGGGTACTGAGATGTGGGGTATGAAGGGCACTAAGGCTTGCCTGTGCTTGAAGGGAAGAATAGACCCAAGGAAACTCTGTGTCTATTATCTGAAGAAGAAAGCAAGTAGGTGTGCGGGTCTGAGCATATGGGAGACTTCTTTTGCCATATATGTTCCCTCTTTTTTTATTAAGTCTGTTTTTCTCCTCAGAACATGGTCAAACAGAAAGCCCTGAGGGTTTTAAAGCAAAAGCGGATGTAAGTCACATGCACCATCTCCTTTCTAAGAACAGTTTAAGCCCAAAGCAAAGGTCTTCCATTCTTTCCAGCTTTCATATCATTTTCTAAGTAATCTTGATTTTCTTACAGATTTCCAAAAACTTCCACTATTTAATGATACTAACTTAAGTTTAAGTAGCCATATGGTACCAGTGACTTATTTTGGCTGGCCAGGTTTATATTGTTTGGTGTCCACTTGTTTAGTTAGTATGGTCTTTTTGGTTTTGTTTGTAAAGTTAGGGTACTAGGTATTAATTCTCTCTCACCAGAATAAATGTCCAGAATTTGTTTTTTACTACTATGCCCCAGTGTTTGTGAAAAACCCAATTAATACGTGGACTGCTCAGCCTATGAGATCATCTGTGGAGTTGTAGAAGCTAGGTATAATCAGCTTGTAGGAAAACAGAAAAATTATGGATGGCTGTGTTCCAATTTTAAAATGAGTTTGTAACATATCAGATGCAGTCTTCCATTTTTTTAAAAATCTTAAATCACACTAGGAAAAAGAACTAATAATGTCTAGAATGACCAAGATATGTTACATTAGAACTATTAACCTTAGTAGCAATTGGTTTTAAAATATTTTCTTATGGAAGGAATACAGTTTGACTTTGTTGGCCTAGGCTTGTGATCCTAGGAAACTAAAACTATATTGTGTTTTCTATATAAGCTATCTTTTTTTTTTCTCTTTCTTTTTTCCCTGTGTCTGTTTTTAGAGACAGGATTTTGCTGTGTACCCAAGGCTGGCCCTCACCTCCAGTCTCCTGGCTCAGCCTCCATGTGTCACCATGACTAACTTAATGAATTCATCTACCAGTTTCCTAGATCATGAATTTTTTCTGCTAATTTGAGAGTTTCCTAATGTTGTGTAAAGATCATGATGACATAAGTCTTTGACATAGTATTATAATATGATAGAAAACATTTTAAAGGCTATTTCAAGTATCAGACAATATATTGAAGTCCACTGGATAACCTAGTTATGAATACAGGATTATTTTGAATCTACCTGAAAAACACTTACCAATATATATGAAGAACCTTAAAAATAAAAAGTCTTACCCTTTGCGCCAAAAATTTCACTTCTGAGAATTTATCTTTGGAAATACTTAGAAAAATGTAACTAAGATGAAATAAGATACAGAGCAAGTTTTGGGAGTGGTGACACAAACCTGCATTACCGGCATTTGGGAAGCTGAAGCAGGAGGATCACCACAAGTTTGTGTCTGGCCTGGACTACAAGACCTTTCTCAAAAATTTAAAAAAGGAGCAAACACTATGTTCTT
This sequence comes from Psammomys obesus, assembly GCF_907164565.1. Classification (NCBI taxonomy): domain Eukaryota; kingdom Metazoa; phylum Chordata; class Mammalia; order Rodentia; family Muridae; genus Psammomys; species Psammomys obesus. The sequence goes on along the minus strand of NW_026594322.1, from coordinate 825,105 downwards.
AAGTTGGGTAGTTAAAACTCAAGTACATAAAAGAGAAAACGATTCTGGAGGTGTTTTGTAAGAGAGGATAGTTCTTAAATGATTTTGATTTTGGCTTGTTTGTCTGTGTTAAGGCTGCTTTCTTAAGCGTTTATATTTGGCTCACATTTCTAATTTTCACTCCAAAAAGGTATGAGCAACAGCGAGACAACCTTGCCCAACAGTCCTTTAACATGGAGCAAGCTAATTACACCATCCAGTCACTGAAGGACACTAAGACCACGGTATGCCCAAAGCTCCTTTTCCTGTTTTAATTTTTGTTGTTGTTGTTGTTTGGTTTTCGAGACAAGGTTTCTCTCTGTAACCGTGGCTGTTCTGGAGCTCACTCTGTAGAGCAGGCTGGCCTTGAACTCACAGAGATCCTCCTGCCTCTGCTTCCTGAGTGCCACCTCCCAGCTTCATTTTAATTTTTAACCTCATATACTTTCCAGTGGACTTTAAAAAATGGATAGCAAATATGACTTTCTGTGTTTAAATATTTTGCTTGCATGTGTACCTAGTGCCAAAGGAGTCAGAAGAGAGCATCAGATCCCTTGGATCCAGAGTTACAGATGGTTGTGAGCATGTGGATACTGGGAATCTAACTCAGGTCCTCTGTAAGAGCAACAAATGCTGTGAATCACTGGGACATCTCTCTATCACAAACATGACTTCTAAATATAGTGTATTTTCTGGGATGGGGATGAAACACAGTGGTAGGATGGTTGCCTAGTATTTGTGAGTTCAACTTCTTGGTCCTTTATTATAAAACAACAAATACCTTGTACTTCTTCTGCCCTGTATTAGGTTGATGCCATGAAATTGGGAGTAAAGGAAATGAAGAAGGCATATAAGCAAGTGAGAGTTGACCAGATTGAGGTGAGCTGTCTACTGGCTTTTGTAAGATGTGTGCTTGTTGCAAGGTTGAGAATAAGTGTATGTGGTGAGAAACACATAAAAAAGAATGGAGTCCTCCTGGGCCTGCAGTTTGCTGGTGTGGTGACTTCAGGAAAGGGAAAGACACCAGAGTTCTCCATTCCCTCACTGCTAGTACAAAGACCCTAGCACCACATATAGTTGTTATACAGCTAGAATAAGTGAATTGTCTTGACTATTGTTCCATTAAAAAAAAAAAAACAACCCTTCTGAGTGCTTAGAGGTGTGCACCACAGATGTTACATGAGAATATGTGTGTAAAGTGCTTAACACAAGTTAGTCCCCTTTTCTAGTAAATTTTCTTTCTTTCTTTTTTTTTTTTTTTACATTTTGGCAATAAATTATTAGCTTCTTGAAGAACATTTCTTTTAGGGTTTAGGTTTTGAACCTGTGAGCCTCGCTACACAGTTAGTGAGCTGTCAGGTAAACTTCCCACATGGCTTGCAGAGGTGGCAGGAGTGAGTCATGCCCTTAAAGGAAAAAGGCTTTCTTTTTCTTCATCTACAGTAGAGCGTTTACCCTCTCATTAGAATGTCTGTCTTCTTTCTTTCTTTCTTTCTTTTCCTTCTTTCTTTTCCTTCTTTCTTTCTTTCCCTTCTTTCTTTCTTTTCTTTTCTTTCTTTGTTTTTTGAGACAGGGTTTCTCTGTGTAACCATGGCTGTCCTGGCCTCACTCTATAGACCAGGCTGGCCTCAAACTCAGAGATTCACCTGCCTTTGCCTCCCGAGTGCTGGGTTTAAAGGTATGCACCACTACCACTTGGCCAAAATGTGTCTCTTCTTGAAGGAAGGGATTAGATTTTGTTCATTCAGTCTTTATCTCCATTGCTCTGAACGATACCTGGCCACAGTTAGGGCCCAGAAAGTATTTAGTAGTTAAAGGCAACAACTAGTTGTTCTAGTCAAGCAGTGTTTTGTTGTGTGAACAGTTGCTATGTCCCAGGCATTTTTCTAACTTCACAAAGGTGCTCTTTGGTCACCTTTATCTTCAGTAGGAATGAAGGGCATTCTTTGTATGGGGTTTGTGCATGTGCATGCAGTCTCTTCCAAGGCCAGAAGAGTGTGTCGGATGCCTTGCAGTGAGAGTTACAGATACCTGTGAGCTGCTTTTATATGACTGCAAACACCATGGTCAGCACAGTGTGGTTGGGGGGTGGGGAGGCAAGAAAAAATTTGGTTTAACATTATTCAGTAGCTGGTGCTGGTTCAAACTTTGTGATTTTGACTCCAGGACCTTTATTTGAGGCATACATAAGCACAGCACAATTTGGGAAAAAAAATCCTGGTCATAATTAACTCAATCCCATGTGTATAACAAAGGTTAAGACATGATTACATCAAAATTCTTATAAAGTACAAGTGACACTTTTATAAAGGTAGGTTCTATAAATTAACTAATTAATCAGGCTCAAAGTAAAATGTCAGTGATGAGGCTCTCGGGGAGTCTTATGGCCTGCCCATCCAGTAGTTCAGAGGTTCCCAGGCTCTTAGCTGCCTCTGCTCCCAGCCTTCTGGGCAGAAAACAAGCTATACCTCTCTCCCTTTGAAAAGACAGCCCTTCGTGTTTAACATTCCTGGTTTCCCAGGTGCTTATCTGAGAATACACATACCTACATGCCTCCTACAGGAAATTCTGGTACTGAAGGAAAGCTGCTAGTGTCTTCATACTCTGTGTAAAGAGCATGCTGATGCTTGGCCCACTTTTTTGGTCATGGTGGTTGAAGATTGAACATAAGGCCTTGTGCATGCTAGGCAAGTGCTATGCCTCCTCTCTCTTTTTCCACTTTCTAAAACTCATTTAGTTTTTAGACAAGGTCTTACTAAGTTGTCCAGGCTGGCCTGAAGTGCTGTTTTGTATACAGTATTACAATAAATTTTATAGTAGCCATATGAAATATGGCTCTTAATGATCTCATAAAAAAAGGTTTACTAAGCCGGGTGTGGTGCTGCACCTGTAATCCCAACACTCAGGGAGGCAGATACAGGTGGAGCTCTATGAGTTTGAGGCCAACGTGGTCTATAAATTGAGTCCAGGACAGCCAAGGCTAAACAGAAAACCCTGTCTTGAAAAAATAAAACAAAAAAGGGTTTGTTTGTTTATTTATTTAATGCATATGAATGTTTTTTCTGCATGTTTGTATGTGCACTTTATGTGTGCCTGGCCAGAAGAGGTATCAGATCCCATGAAACTGGAGTTACAGGTAGTTGTATGCTATCTTGGGGGTTCTGGAAATGGAACCCAGGTCCTCTACAAGAGCAGTAAGTGCTCTTAACTGCTAAAGCATTAACCCAAGTACCCCCTCCTCTTTTCAAAAGATTTAAATTATGTATATGCATGTGAGTCAGTGCAGTTGTACTGTGAGGCCAGAAGAGGGAATCAGGTCCCCTGTATCTGGAGTTACTGCCTCCTACATGGGTGCTAGCAGCCAAGCTCAGGTCCTTGCAAGAACAGTATGTGGTCTTAGCTGTAAGCCATATCGCTAGTCCAGTAATCCAAATGTGAATAACAGAGCTGAGGCCAGAGCATAGTGGTGGCACACTGGCTGACTGCAGTCAGAACTTTGGTTCCATCCCAGCACCACCAGAAGGGTGGTGGCACTTAGTTTTTTTGTTGTTAATTATTTGTGTTTTGTTTTGTTTTTAAGATTTAAAATATTAGGCAGGCAGTGGTTGGCGTATGCCTTTAATCCTAACACTTGGGAGGCAGAGGCAGGTGGATCTCTGTGAGTTCGAGACCAGCCTGGTCTACAAAAGCAAGTCCAGGACAGCCAAGGTTCCACACAGAGAAACCCTGTCTTGAAAAACAAAACAACAACAACAATAGATTTTAAAAAGATTTAAATTTTTTTTCATTTTATGTGTATTAGTGATTGCCTACATGTATGTCTGTGCACCGTCTGTCCCACAGGAGCCAGAAGAGGACATCAGATCCCTTAACACTGGAGTTACATGTGGGTGCTGGGAATCAAACACAGGTCATCTGGAAGAGCAGCCACTAACTAACCCAGTGCTGTTAACCACTGGGCCATCTCTCCAGCCCTTGAAGGCTTAGATACTGCTTCTCATTAAGCAGTGCAAGACTTGTGCAGGGTCTTTAGCTCAGGGTTAATGCTCCCACAGAGGACACCTTTGTCACACTGTCCCAGTTCACTCTCCAGTACCACCACCACCAAGAAGAAGTTCAATTCCAAGTACTGAGGAGAAAGAAAAGTGGAAGCCAGAAGATGGGCCTGGTGACATACACCTTAATCCCAGAATTCGGGAGGTAGAGAATTAAGAATTTAAGGTCCTTAATTACAGAGTGCATTTGAGGTCCAACTGGGCCACCTTCAGGAGACCTCTGGAGCATCTTCCTGGTCTACTGAAGCCAGTTTCTAGCTACCGTCCTGTAGAGAGGTGAACTGCTCCTGAGAACATGTTATGTCACTGGCAGCTTTAATTTCATTGGGGCCAGCAAGATGGCCCAGCAGGTGAGCACAAATATCACCAAGCCTGATGACCTGAGTTCAGTCTCTGGGACCCACACGGTGAAAGGAGAGCACCAACTCCTGCAGGTTGTTCTGATTTCTCCTTGTGCACTAATGGCATGCTCCTACATCCCTGCATGCACACACACAAACACGTGCGTATGAATGAATAAATAAATTTAATTTTAAAAATAATTTTTAATTCTCATTTCTAAGATTCAAGGGAAAATGTAGAGGATGAAAATAAGGCCTTCTCAATAAGGCTTGCTTCCTTACACTTCAAATAGTAATAATAACAATAATAATATCAATAACAGTAATAATGGGGCTAGAGAGATGGATCAGCAGTTGAGCACGTATTGCTGTTACTGAGGACCAGAGTCCAGAGTTTGGGTCCCACAACTGCCTATAACTCCAGCTCCAAGGCATCTGTCAGCCTCTTCTGGCCTCCTCAGCCATGTGCAGATGCACATACATAGATGCACAAGTAGAAATAATGCTAAAGTAAGAGTTGAGAAAAGGCCACAGGAGTCATGTCAGGCCAGAAGGCCAAAGAAAAGCCAAGGAGGACGAGGAAGATAAGGCTTTTAGGCAGAAACAGAAAGACGGGCAGAAGAAACTTGGGAGGTAGAAGCCAAAGCCGAGGAATTGAGAAATCTGGGGAAAAGTAAGCTGTTCCTTTTACCTGAGATGACAGTGACCCTTTTCCATTCTTGTTTAAGTATCTGAAGTTCCTGCTGTGACATCTTATGCCACCTATAGCTAAAATTAGTGCCTGCTGTACATTATAATTAACTTTTGTTTAAAAAAATTATACAGTGGCTCACTGTCTCTACTTTTCATTCAGCTAAGACTATCTCAGCTGTCAGTTTAGAATAAATTGAGTCTGAGTCATTCCAGAGCCTGCTTTGTTATACTATGAATTCTGTGTCACCTTGAATTAAACTCATTTAAAAGGCAAAGAAAGAAAACCCTGTCATATGTATTTCTATAGGATTTACAAGACCAACTGGAAGATATGATGGAAGATGCAAATGAGATCCAAGAAGCGTTGGGGCGCAGCTATGGCACCCCAGAGTTGGATGAGGATGACCTGGAAGCAGGTGAGGGAGGGCTGTGTGCATTACTTCAGAGCCTGGACAGGAGTACCTGCCGGGGACCTGTACCCAAAAGCTGCTTAAAATTTCTGTCAGACCCTGGCCTTGCTGGGCAGTGGTGGCACACACCTTTAATCTCAGCACGGGAGGCAGAGGCAGGCAGAGCTCTAAAAGTTCAAGGCCAGCCTAATCTACATAGTGAGTTTCAGGACAACCAAGGCTACAGAGAAACCCTATCTCAAAACAAAACAAAAAAAAAAAATGCATTTCTATCAGCCTGCTGGGCATGCTGGCATATGCCTTTACTTTCAACATCCTAGAGGCAGAGACAAGCAGATTTGTGAGAGTTCAAGGCTGACCTGGTCTACAAAGAGTTCCAGGACAGCCAGGGCTATGTAGAGAGACCCTGTCTCAAAAAAAAAAAACAACACGAAAAACAGTTCCTATCAGGATCCTTTAGGATTTGGTTATAGTACAGTTTGTAGGCAAAGAGCCTGTGAGGCAGCTGCATCCTCTTTCCTGCCTGAGCAGCATCACTGGGGTGGAGAAATCCTAAGGCTCACTGTGCTTGGTGTCTGTGTCTTCAGCTTAGCCTTTCTCTATTATTTTCCTCTTGACTTAAGGTTTTTATGGTACGTTGAAGAAAACAAATGTGAGTCCCACATTCTTTTTGTTGTTGTTGTTATCACTTTATTTATTTATGGAGGGACATGTCAGTCCCTGGCCATGCTTGTGGAAGTCAAAGGGCAACTGCAGGAGCCAGTTCTGTTTCTACCAGGTGGATCCCAGGGATTGAACTTAGTTGTAGGGCTTAATTGCAGTGCCATTTTACCAGCCTCACCCTTGCATTTATATAACCTCTCTACTAGCAGTGATCCTTACTTATAAGCACATACATGATTGGGAAGAAGTGTGAGATGCCACTGAAAGCACAGAACAAGGACTGTAACCTGGCGGTGGTGCGGGACAAGCATGAGACCTTGAGATGACAAGTGGGAAGGTGGAAGAATAAAGCTGTTCTAGTAACATGAGGAGTGATGGTGGTGTAGATTGTGTGATGTAGATACAGAGAGAGATGCAGACACAGAGAGATGGACCTTTGGTTGGATGCAGAAGAAGAGGGAGGTATCATCTCCGTTGTCAGTTTCTAGCACAACTGAACCAACCCATACTGGATTTTCTATGGCTTTCTATCGCACTCTGCCTTTTCCCCTCCTTCCCTCTTCATTCTTCCCATTTTTACCTAGAGCATTTTCTCCTTTAGCGTAATTTATTTTTTTTTTTTAATTTTCTGTCTTAAGTTTCCCCTGATGACTCCCTACCTGCTACTAGTATTTTACTTCAGTTATTCCCACAGCCTGACTTCACCTAATGGTTGAACATCTAATGATGTTCGGTAGCCCTGCGCCTCTTTGCACTGCTTTCCTTTAAGTCCATCAATAAATGAGATTTTTCTTTTTTTTTTTTTTTTTTTTTTTTACATTTGTGTTAGAATTATCTGGTTTGAATTTGCCAACTCACAAGTATAGCCTTGTCATTAAGTCAGGGACCCTGTAAACCTGTGGTGAGCTGATTGACTGTTTTGTTTTTGTTTTTCATAAATGTTATATACTGGTTTCCTTGAAATTTTCTTATGGTCACCTTTCACTTTGCAACTAGAAATTAATCACTTTCCCAACATGGGTGTATCTCTGAGTTCCAGGCCAAGTAGGATTACAAGTCAGACCCTGTGTCGAAGAACAAATAAAAAGATTAAGAACTAAAGTTGATGGGGCTGGAGAGATGGCTCAGAGCACTGGCTGTTCTTACAGAGGTCCTGAGTTCAATTCCCAGCAACCATATGGGTGCTTCACAACCATCTATAATGAGTTCTGGTATGCAGGTGTACATACAGGCAGAACACTGTATACATAATAAATAAATCTTAAAAACAAAAAGAACTAAAGTTGAGTCTCTTTCCCTTTGCGTTGTATTTACTCATAACAAGTCATTTGCTGACTTTGTGACATGACAGCCAGTTCCTCTTCACATTTACTGTAACGCAGCCTCTTTAATTTCAGAGCTGGATGCGCTGGGTGATGAGCTTCTGGCTGATGAAGATACTTCTTACCTGGACGAAGCAGCTTCCGCACCTGCAATTCCAGAAGGTGTTCCCACTGATACAAAAAACAAGGTATTATTTGTCCTCAAGTTACTGTCTGTAGTGCAAACAGTCTAACAGAAAATCAACTTTGTGGCCACAAGGTGAGGTGCTCTCCTTTTAAGATTTATTTTCTGTTTATGAGTTTTGCCTGCATGTATGCATATATACTAAGTATTTCTATGCAACATGGTAAAGGTTTTATGTCCACCAATCTGGAAATCTAAAATAGGATCTTTAAGTTTAGCAGCTGTGTGGACTGTTTTAGAAACCCTTGGTAGTCCAGTGTTCCTGCACTGGGCAACTAATTAGCTGCATAAACAATGCCCTGAGGCTAACAAATGTTTTGTTTTGTTTTGTTTTGTTTTGTTTTGTTTTGTTTTTCCTGGGCCTTATGCCTACTAAGCAAGTACTCTTTCACTGAAGCAATATCTTCTTTTGAGATAGGGTCTCATCAACTTCTCCAGACTGCTTCTGAGCTTTCAGGCCTCTGCCAGTAGGCCAGCTGTCTTTACATATACAATGACAGTTTGTACAATATATGTAATCAGCTTGTAAGCTAGCACTGCGTAGTATTTACAGGTTTTACCATTTCCTAGGAAAGCATTGTTGATACGTACATGAGCCTTGCTTAGTGAAAGTATTAGTTGTTTTGGTGTGTGTGTGTGTCTTTGTGTTGCTGGTAATTTATCTTACAGACTCACATTTGTTAAGCAAACACATTCTACTGATTAATATTCCCAGTCTGGTTTTTGTTTTGTCTTGTTAAATTAATTTAGAGACAGGGTCTCAGGTGTCCTTTACTCCTGAACTCAAGCAATCCTTTGGCCGTAGCCTCATAGGTAGCTGAGCCTGTAGGCAACCCACTTCTCTACTTAGCTTTTGAGTGGTCTCGCTCTGAGCTAACATGTTGGCTCAGTAGTTGAGTGCTCACTGTCTTGCAGAGGACCTGAGTTCAATTCCCAACACCTACATGTTGGCTCACAACCATCTGTAACTGCAGTTTCCAAGGGATCCAAAGCCCTCTTCTGGCCTTCACAGACACAAGTTATGTACATGGTGCACAGACATACATACAGGCAACTCATACAAAAAGTAAGGAAATAGTGGGTGCCGGGAGGGAAAGAGGCGAAAGAGCACCCACTCTGGACATACTACTTAATTGTGTATTTGATTGTTTAAACTATGAAGTATAAATTTTAAGTATAAAACTTAAAAAGTAAAGCTGAGATTAGCTCAGTTGACAGAATGCTTGCCTAGTACGCAAAAAGGCTTGGACACAATCCCCAGCTTCCTACATAGGTGTGCTGCCACACCCCTGTAATGCCAATACTGGGGAAGTAGAGGCAGGAGGATTAGAAGTTAAAGACATCTTGGCTACCCAGTGAGCTGGAAGCCAACCTCAGGTACATAAAGACCCTGCTTTGGGGTGGGAGAGAAGCTTTATGTTAAAAGAACCTAGTTCAACAAAGGAAGCAAACTAGGATTCCTGACACTGGCATCACTGAGCTGCTTTGAGCTTTTCTATTGCTTGCTTACATACATGAAGTATCTCACATGAGTATTACTTAAAGCAATTAAGGTCTTGTATGTGAAGGACTTAAAACCCTACCTTATATTACATAATCGTCATCATAAATAGTACCTTACTGCTTATAAAATCTCACTCCCTCTTAGTTGCTAGCGTGATGTGTTACTTGGCCCTGGTTCTATCTGAGCTCTTAATAAGGACACTGAGTACTCATAGTACAGTTGACACAATGTTTGAGTGTGGGGTCCAGTCCTGAATCTGCCTTTACTAACTATATAGTTCTGAGCAAATTAGAAATTTGTGTTTCTCTCTTGTCTTAGTGTTACCATTACTATGATAAAACACAATGAACAAAAGCAAATTGGGAAGGAAAGAGTTCTTCAACTTTTACTTCCACATTGTAGTTCATCACTGAAGAAATTCAGGGCAAGAACACTAACAGGGCAGGAACATGGAAGCAGGAGCTGATGCAGAGGCTGTGGAGGGGTATTGCTTACTGACCTACTCTTCATGGTTCACTCAACCTGCTTTCTTATGGCACCACCCACAATGAGTTGTGCCATCCCTCATCAATCACTAATTAAGAAAAAGCTCAATAGGCTTGCCTACTGCCCATCTTATGCTGGCATTTTCTCAATTTGGTCCCTCCTTTCAGGTAACTATAGCTTGTATCAAGTTGACAAACTAGGCAGCATAGCTCTAAATATTACTTTCCCTCGCTATAAAATGTGTAAAATTGTGTACTGTTTTGTACACAATGCTGAGGATATTTTTGTGACTGGTATGACTCACCGTTTCGGTTTCCTCATGACAAGTCCCTGAGGCATCTGTGTTATGTTAACTCGGGACCTCACACATACTGGGCAAGTGTTCTTCCACTGTAAAGATGGCAGAGCACAGGGTGTGAAGTAACTGCCCATCTGAGACACTCCCTTCAAGGATTTGCCAGTCTATGAAGGTAAAAATAATGTACTTAGAGGCAAGGGCCCTTCTTGTGTCTCCTGTGGCCGCCCACCACCTCTCTTCTTCCCAAGTTTACCTCCTCCTCTTGTTTCCTCACCCTGCACAGCACCTCCCCCATGAATCCTTTTTAGTTCTTTTCTTCATTCATCAAGACCTTTCCCTTTCATGGAAAGGCTCATTGTCAGTTTCTGAGTGAGATTTTAGTTCTGATTCTTTAAACATTTGGACATGACTTTTGACTACTAAATAATTATCTTTTTACCAAGTCAAAGAGCAGCCCTGATCCTCAGTTTCTTCTCACAGGATGGAGTACTGGTAGATGAATTTGGACTGCCACAGATCCCAGCTTCGTAGACTTGCAGCATCCAACACGTGATGTACAAAAACGAAAAACAAAACAAAAATAAACCTATTCTGGGACTAGGAAATATTTCCTAATTTGCCAAACAGATTTAGGTTTCTCTCCTTTCTTTGAAGGAAAAGCTAATTATACTGCTCCTATGTTTGTTAGTTTTTTTTATTTTTTTCCGTTAAGAACTTCATTGCTTTGGAGGAAGCTTTCTTTCACTAAAATTTGATTCTTTTTTTTTTTTTTTCTCTTAGGAAAGACTAACTGAAAAGTACCTTTGACTTTGTATGACTTGTTTTCATTAATTAACAGTAGTTTGAAATAAAACCAAGGAAATGAAACGCTAAATTCTATGGTAGTTTAAGTGCAGTCTCAGTGACTTGATACATTGCTAAGATAAAGATTATTGGCGAGACTGAGACTGTTGATAGTGTGCTTCAAAACCATTGTCCATTGTGATAGTGTAGGTGGGTTTAAGTGATGGCCTCTTTTGATAGGTTTTGTTGTGTCATGTGAGCAAGTTATACTCTGCCTAATGTTGAAATGAACTGTCACTACTGAACCGAGTTGCTATTTTGATTCCACAGTTCCCTCAGTATTAGAGCCTGACTTGTAATGAATAATGAATATTTCTTGATATTTAATATATAGGACATTTATTTATATTCAATAAATATTTTTCAAAAGGTTGTAATTGTAATAATCACTTTAGCCTAAAACCTCCAGTATGGAGACCAAGCTTAACCAGTAGCACTGAGATGGACAGGAAAGAGCAGAGGGCAGCCTCAGCTTGGGTTTTGGGTGTGTCACTTTTTAACTACTGTTTCTTGTTAATACAGTTGTACTTGCCTCATGAGGCTCTCACGAGTATGTGAGGAAGTAGTCATAAACTAACTTTAATGTGACATTCTCCCATGAGGGACTAACAATAAAAGGAAAACCGAGAGCTTCACCCCTTTCTTGTGGCCTACTTAAAGTACTAATACATACAATAAATCCAGCTGCTACCTCATTTCAGGGCCTTTATTATTTTTAAATTTTTTCTGTGTTTGGTGTTTTGCCTGCATGTATGTTTGTCAGAATCCCTGGAACTAGAGTTAGACATGCAGTTGTGAGCTACCATGTGGGAGCTTGGAATTGAACCCAGATCCTCTGCAAGAGCAGCCAGTGCTCTTAATACTGATCATCTCTCCAGACCCCAGCTCCAGGGTCTTTACTCATCCTTCTGAGGTAGTTAGTTAATCTTGGTAGTCAATCTGATGGGATTTAGAATTGCCTAGGAGACAAGCCTCTGTGCATGTCTGTGGTAGATTATGCAGATTAGGTCAGTTGAGGTGGAAGGCCACCCTAACTGTTGGTGGCATCTTTCCATGAGACAGGATCTAAGGGATGGGGTCCACAGGATGGGGTCTGTGGGGTGGGGTCCATGGGATGGGGTCCTGGGCTGATATAAAGGAGAAGATAAGCTGAGCACAAGCATTCATCACTCTTGCTTCCTGGATCCTGATGCAGTGTGAGCAGCTGTCTTCAGCCTCTGCACTATGACTTCCCACCTGATGGACTGTACCCTCAAAATGTGAGCCAAAAGAAACCTTTCTTTTTAAAGTTGTTCATCAAGTGTTATCTCACAGCAATCAGGCAAGTAGCTAATACATTTTTTTTTTCTTTCTTTCTTTTAACCTCACTTTTAATGAATCTATTCCCTCACCAACCTGGCTTGGCAATTCATGTTGTTGTGCATACCAGCTTTTCATGTGTCTGCAGAGCAAATCAATTAAACATGTTGAATACCAGCTGTTTCAAACTCTGTAACAGTCCAGGGACTATCAAGAGCAGTCATCCCTCCCTTCAGAAGATCACCAAGTGGGGATAGGACAGACCTGTAAACCTTCTCCATGCCCACAAATCTCACTTTCTCAAGAAACCTTCCATGAGCAGACATACAGTGCTTATCATAACCTCCTTGAATACTTTTTGGTTTTCCTGACTTATCTGAGTTTTTCTACCTATCTGGCCCCATAGTCTCTTCCATGGACTCTTCTTTCTCACTCAGTCCCTGAGTTGTTTCAGGGATTACTTACATAGTGATGGCCTAAAATAATTGTCAGTAACCTTAGCTCCCTACTCTTATTTTCAGTTCTGGGTGTTTCCATTTTCATGTCTGTGCTTTAATTTTCAATTTGACAGTACCTAGAGTCCTAAGGGAAGAGAGTCTGAGGGATTACTGATGTTGCCTGGGCTGTGCGCAGGTCTTTTGTCTTGAGTTAACTGATCCAGGAACCCAGCCCCTGTGGGTAATATCATTCCTAGGCAGAGACCCTGAATGTATGAGCTGAGAAACTGTACTAGTAGGTACTGGTAGTGTTCCAGGATTCTAGTTTTTTGTTTTGTTTTGTTTTGTTTTTTACCATACATTCCTTGCTTAATTGTTATTTAGTGACCCTAGCTACCCTCTTGGCCTCACTACTCACTCTGTATACTTCTAGCTCTGGTCTTTCTCCTGAGTTTCAGAATCCTAGTTGTTTGTTTTCTAACTTTTTTGAGAATTTTATCTATGAGTACACTATACATCATTCCCACCCCATCTCCCTGCTTTACTTCCTCCTATAGCCCCACTCCCTTGAACTCATGACCTCTTCTATAATTATTACATGCACATATATGTAACCCACTGATCCACTCAGTGTGCTTAGGGCTGAACACTTGAGACTGGGTAGCTTCTCTCTATCCAGGAGACTGCTGATGGTTGTCCTTCCTCAGGAGGCATTGACTGCTGCAGCTCCTCGTCTAGTGGTGGGGCCTTGTGAAATTTCCTCTATTCATGGTGGTGTGTCATCTGCAGTTGTCATGGTACAGGTCTTGTGGAGGCCACCATATTGTTGTGATTTCATGAGTGAAATGTCTCTGCCCTGTCTAGCTCATGGCAAGCATCCACCTCGCTTCTCTAACTCTTAAAATCTTTATACTCCATCTACTAAGATGTTCCATGTGCCTTAGCTATAGAGAGTGTGTTATAGATGTACCCATTGGAGCTGCACACCCCATGGTCACTTATTCTTTACATTTTAACCAATTGTGGGTCTCTAGTAGTTTGTGTCAGCTGCAGATACCCAGCTCTTTACCGGACTCTCACAAGCACCTCACAGTCATATGGCAAAGACAGACAGCCCATCACCTTTCTCTAGACCCAAATCTTTAGCCCTCCAGCTAGTGAAACTATTGTCTTATCACCTAAACAGTGCTCTAGAATTGTCTTCAAATCTCACATTTTGCTTCATTTTACATAGCCAAGAAATCATTAAGCTTTTAAAAAGTCACATTACTTATTTGGAGGGATGACATATGCTACAGTGTGCATGTGGAGGTCAGAGGATACTTGGAAAAGTCAATTCTCTCCTACCATGTGGGTCCTGGAGACTGAATTCCAGCCATCAGGCATGGCAGGAAATGCCTTTCTGCTAAGTTATTTCAATGGCTTCAAACCTTTAACTCGTTTTTCAAGCCCAGTTCCCTTTTCAGTTTTCACTTGCCTACCTATATGTCAGATAATCTTTTGGAATGAAAGACTTGTTTTCTCTACACACACAATTTTAATTCCTTGAATTCATTTATCATACACAACTAATCTTTCTGAAATATGTGTGTATATGTGGTATATGTATGTATGTGTGTGTGTGTGTATCTGTGTCAACTATAAACACTTAAAATTACTAACAGCTCCCTGACATCACAACCACCTGTAACTCAAGCTCTAGTGCCCTCTCTGGCCTCCAAGAACACCTGGACACATGTGATGTACATATATATACCCAGACAAGCATGCTCTCACCTATACACACAGCCATACACACAGACAAGACAATATTTTTTTTAAAGAAAGCCCATTAGCAAGAAAAACACTGCAACCCCAAGAGGGGGAAAAAATGTGCAACAGCTATGAATAAGCAGTTTAAAAGAGGAAATCCACAAGGCCATTGAGTAATGTTCAAGCTTGCTGCTAAAGCTGGTGACCAGAGCCAGATCCCCCAGACCCACGGGTGAAAGGAGAGAACCAACCAACTCTTACAAGTTGTCCTCTGACCTCTACACACATATCATGACACAAATCTGCTTGCACATTGTGCACACACTCATACAATGTAATTCTAAAACACCTTTTAAAAAAGAAATGTTCCAGTTCAACCCAGAATATTGTGTTGTGTAGCAATACTCACAGCAGTAAAGAGACTAAGAATGATCATGAGACTGAAGGCTTAACTTGACTTTATAATTAGAACAGTTTTTTAAAAATCGTCAAACTCAATAATTTAGACAAAACCAGAATAAAATGTTAACACCATATCTGTGTGCTGGCACACACCTTTAATTACAGCACCTAGGAAGGGGAAGACAAGACAAATCTGTGAGTTCAAGACCAGCCTGCTCTACACAGAAAGTTCCAGGATGGATCTACTTCATGTTCCTGGGGAAGCCTGAATTATTTGACAAATGCAGTCTTCACTTCTCCTATGCAATAATGCAGTGTTGTGGTATAGTTCAGGGAAAGTTAGGTTCTACAAAATTGGACTTTTACATTGTATTTGCTTTCTAAACTACTTATCTCTGAAAGTTAGTTCAGGTATTGTGTATATTGAACCATGAGCATTTTCTTAAAGATTAGAATGCTGAATGACAGAAAAGAGTACACAGGCCTGACCTATGGAGATTGTATCAAAGAACTGAGCAGAGATTGACGTATGTAGCTCACTTTGAACGGCCCACTCTTAGTGATACCCTGTAAATTACAGATCATCTTGTTCAAGCCATCAGGTGTACATTGTGAATGGAAGTGGATGCGCCCTGTTCAGTCATCTCAGGAAAGGCTTGGGTGAATAGGGAAGTAGGAGAGAATTTCTTCTCATCTGCAGGTGGTTGAGTCACAACCAGGTTAAGTTCCTGCTTAAAAGACATAAATGATATTCTATATTCAGGACCAATCATGAATGACTGTGACCTGAGAATGGTTAGGATTACCCTGGAAGACTTACACTGTAAAGAAAGAGGTGATGGAAACTTACAGTTGCAGAATGAAAAGTCTAAATCAATGCTTTGATCAGATACAATAGTGGGGACATCAGGTAGGTGGGAGTCAGCAGACTGGTGAGACTGTTACAGTTCATATGTTTATCATTCTTAGCTTTAGATTTGGTTGCAGCTTGTAGTCTGCTGAGTTTAACAATACATTCCAAGGTTTTACCTAACAGTCATAAAGATGTCACTTCAGATGCAGAGGTTGGTGGTAAGCCACTATAAAGGGACTGAGGATAACACAATTATGAAACTGTAGAATGCAGGACCTTCAACCTTTACAGAACTTCACTTCAGAGTTAATTGTAGAACTTTGTGAAATGAACGTGGGGGTGTCCACTTCTAAGAAATCAGCAAGAGCTCTGCAACAGGAAGAACTTCTGGTTGTAGATAGATAAGATTGGGCTCCTAAATTTTGGTGTCAGTGATAAATTGCCATCTTCATTTGACTTTGTAATTATCATACTATGTCGCCCAGGCTAGCGTGGGACTATGTAGAACATGCTGGCCTCAGACTCAACAGAGAACCGCTGTCTGTGCTGCCAGAGTGCTGGGATTAATGGCCTGGGTCATCACACCTTGCCTTGGCTATACATAAAAAACAAAACCCGAAGTAAACTAAAACCTTAACGTTTGTATTTCTAGCTGGGCGTGCTGGTGCACGCTGGTGTAAAGGAAGATCCTACTTTAAGGCCAACCTGGGGTTACATCGTGACACCATGCACCACCCCCAAAAACTTCAAACTTTTTCCCTCAGTTGATGTTCACTTGTATTTGTTACCTGCCCACCATTCTGTGGCTCGTTTGCAAGTAATTAGCCTTTAGATATGTTTAGTTTAGTTTTACTTAGACAAGGACAGGTAGCCCAAGATGGCCTGGAACTCATCCTACCCCCAACCCCGTTCCGGCCCTCACCCCCATTCAGCATCCCGGAGTTGTATGCTACCACCGTCGGCAGGTAACCTATTGTTTTGCCGTCTTCTCTCCACACTGTCTTTTGATTTCTAATCGGGAGGGGCCCTTGCCGTTTGAGTGGGCCTCTCCAGGGAGATTCTCTGAAGGCCGTTTGAAGCTGGGCGGATGGCAGGACACGACTAAAAAGCGTCGCAGCCAGAGAACACTGTGCCTCTCGAAAGGAAAAGCAACTACGCTAGCGCCGGCCCTAGATCCCGCTGTCCTGAACCCCTCCTGCCCCATCCCCCGCCCGTCGTATCGGTCTGACGTCCAAGTGCGCCATCCCACTGTCTGCTCCGGCGGCACCACCCCCGAGGCCCTCCACGCGCGCACACAGGAGCCGGAAATCCGGAACACGTGACCAGGTGACAGCGCTCGCGCGGCGCTCGCTTGATGTGCTGCGGCACGGGATGGCGGAGGCGCCTCCGGTCTCAGGTACCTTCTGGCTCCCCATGCGGGATCTCTTGAGTCCGGAAATCTAGTAGGCAAGGAGATCAGAGGGTTTGGGCTATCGAGGGGGCGAGGGCTGCGCAGGGACAGTGACTCGCAAGGGCCAAGCCACGCGCTCTGCACGTACGGAGCCCTCCACCATTTTCGACAGGGCGGGGAAGCCCGGCCTCTGGGTTTCCGAGGACAGCGGGCGGGTCCCGGCGCCCAGCGACCGGACACGGGCGTCCCGCGGCCAGCGGGGCTCCTCCCGGCCTTCCCGAGGCAGCGCGGCGGGCGGGCGGGCAGGCATAGGCATAGGCGAAGTCTCTGTCTTGGGCCCTGGAATCCAACGAGTTTGCCCGCCGTGCTAGGGTGTGCTCTCAGCTTCTCCGGGTGGCGGGCGCGCGCTGAGCGCGCGAGCGGGTTCAGCCTTGAGTGGTTTAAAATCCCATCTTGTGAGTGGGTGATCCAGTCTCAGTTTTCTCCTCTGTCAGTTTGGAGTTAGTAAACCAATTGCCGGAACCTCCCTATTTCCGTCCCTAATTGTTGGCACACTTTCCCTCCTGGAGCTATCCTGAGGTAGAGAGGATAGTCAAAAGGCTATCATTTGACTCTTTGACTCATTTGACTATTAATTATGTTATTTCCATTTTCTTTATGGTGTGCTGGTAGGTCCGGGGTTTCAAAGTTTGTGGACAGCAATCAAAAAAACACTTTGCATCCGGGTATTAGTGCACACTTGCAAAAATGTAAAAGTGAACCGAGAAGCTGGGGAGATGATAGTGCTGTGTTTAAGAATATTAGCCCCTCTTCCAGAATAGTCACATCCACCTGTACGCTGTAGGAGATCTGACACCCTCTTCTAGACAGGGAGGGCATCAACACACACGATGCATATATCCTGCTTCCCCCCCCCACACACAAAATGCGTACTTGCTAACACAGCACACAGGATTTAAGTTTTTGTTGTTGTTGTTGTTTCTTATAAACAAAAATGTTTACAGAGGTGTCCGGCATGGTGGCACACACTTTTAATTCCAGTAATCAGGAGGCCGAAGCAGGAGGATCTTTGAGTTCAAGGCCAGCCTGGTCTACATAGCCACTTCCAGGCCATCCAGGGTTACATAGTGAGAGCCTCTCTCAGGAAAGGCAGGATGAAAGGCAGAGAAGCAGTGATTTCTTTTACTTTCGACAACATACTCTAACGTTACGATTTAACAAAAACACTTGTCACAACCCACTAAGTAGATTTGACTAAATGCTCTTCCTGAAAATCATCACAGCAGTGTTCAGCACTGGCTTGAACTATATAGCTGTGCTTCTGTAACGCCGCATGTTTTCCGATCAGCAAGTGAGGTGTACTTATTCCTGCAACAGTGTGCCCTAGCCTTGACTTGGATATAAAAACCGTCTTGGGACCTTCACTGACCCTCTAAACTAGATCTTCTGATCTTCTTACTGCATGTTAACATCTGACTTTCTTTCATACCCTCAGCTATCTGAGGCAGAGTTAAGTTGAGGGCTGGTTGTAACTCAGAGTTTTAGCCTCTGGGACTGTGCTCTAGGTTACCACCTCTCCTCCCTAAAACATTTGCTGAGTCCCAGTGTTTCTACAGTGTTTGTTCTTAACACCGTCTCTAGCTTATCCACTCCCTAAAGAAGTGTTTCCCAACCTTGCTAATGATGTGATCTTTTAATACAGTTCTTCAAGCTGTGGTGACCCCCAAACATGAAAATATTTTGTTCCTACTTCATAACTGTAGTTTTGCTGCTCTTATGAATTGTAAATATCTGTGTTTTCCAGTGATCTTAGGTGATCCCTGTGAAAGGGTTGTTCTATGATCCCAAGGGGGTTGCAGCCTACAGGTTGAGAACCACACAGGACTGAGGTCTTTAAATAGACTAATCCAGGATGATTTTTTTTTTCTTATGCTCAGAGTTTCAACTTTGTGGACACCAGCACTAGTTGGATTCCTTTCATGTTTCAGTGTTTTGTTGGGTCGTTGGCACTCCTTACTTGAATTGTAATGATGCCTTCCTCAGAAGACCTCTCATTTACCAAGGAACTTCCACTTAGAATAGTGAAAAGAGTCTCATCTGTGCCATGGGACAGCTTCCTGATTCATGTGTCCCTTTCCTTATGTCTCTTTAAGGATCATTCTTTCTTTCTTTTATAAATTTTTTTTTAATTTTTTTGTACATTATTATGGTATCTATGTGAGGGTGTTGGATCCCCTGGAACTGGAGTTACAGCCAGTTGTAAGCCGCTAAATGAGTGCTTGGAATTGAACCCAGAGCCTCTGGAAGAGCAACCAGTGAGCTGGGCCATCTCTCCAACCTCTGTTAAGGGTCTTTCTGTGGGCTTTGGCTTAGGTCTAGTGAAAACAGTTATGTGTGGCTAGGGACAGCATTGTCTGGATCTGTGCACTGCAGTTCAGTGTGAAACATTCTTTGCCAGGCTGTTGGGCAGCTTTCCTGACCTTTTCTCTAGCCCCTCTTTTGACATCCTTACTTTTTAAATGGCACTTGGTACCATTTACCTATTCCCACTTTTAAATTTCTCTCATGTCGCCAAATACCTCTGCCACTCTGTGTTTGTCCAATCCTCTTGCCATTTTGTGAGGCCCTTCCCTCTACCTTCAGAACACTACCTATGTGAAAATGTTTGGGACAAACCCTGGCTTGAGTGAGATGTTTCTCTATGGCCTTTATGATCTCACCAGCAATTCAGTATGTTGCTATAGTGCTGCTGCCTTGCCTTTCAGTGTGCAGCATGACTATAAGCACAGTCACCAATGGTGTATGTCCTAAGTTAGACTGCTGAGCTTGCCTTGGAGTGCCTGTGGCCTTGGAAAAGTTACTCTGCTGCAGCATTCTCATCAGGAACTTGAAGATTAAATGACTTAATGGGGCCAGAGAGATGGCTCAGCTCTTAAGAGCACTTTCTGCTTTTCCAGAGGGCTCAACTCCAGGAGACTGGATACCTTCTCTTGCCTCAGCAGTACTCACTCATGGTGTATACAAGAGCACAAGTGTGTATGCTCACACAGAGAGAGATATACATATTTAAAGTAGAATAAAGAAGTTAACCTACGCAAAGTTCTTAAGAGTATATGACACATACTAAGTACCTATTAAGTGCCAGGCCTTATTACTTGAAATCCACAGGTTTTGCAGTATACCCATTGGAGTCTGTGTTGACAGTCAGTAGCTCTAAGAGCAATGATAAGGCACCATTTTAACTGCTGTAACTTGCTTTATTTAGGAGCCCTAGCAACTCTGATGTAGAGATTGTGTTCTCCATTACATATAAGAAAATGGGCTAAGTACCACATTAAAGCAGGACATGATAGTGCACGCCTGTATCACTCAAAAGGTTGAGGGAAGAGAGTTGTCAGTTTGAAGCCAGTCTGAGCTATAGAGTGAATTTGAAAGCAGTCTGTGCTGCATATAAGGCCTTTTCTCGAAAGGTAGATGATTTAAAACAATAGGTGACTTACAACTTCCTGTAACTCTTGCCTTGGGTGTACATGCTCTGCACGCAGGCACACACACACAGAGTGTAACATATAAGCTGGGCGTGGTGGCGGGCGCCTGTAATCCCAGCACTGGGAGACAGAGGCCAACCTGGTCAACAAAGTGAGTCCAGATTAGCCAGGACTAAACACAGAAACCCTGTGGGGGTTGGGGGGAGCTGACCTATGCAAAGTGCACTGTGTGACACATACTAAGTGCCAGGCCTTATTATAAAACTTTAAATCCACAGGCTTTTAACACACTTAAATTCTTATCTTATAGACTGTTGATTGCTACCATAACTCTGACTTTGCTACTGACTGGTTTTGTGTCAGTAGGCAGATAGTTTCTCTTCTCTTTCTCCTCCTCCTCTTCCCCCTTTAGACAGGTCTCACTATGTAGGCCTGGCTGACCTGAAACTCACTGTGTAGATCAGCCTCAAACTCACAGAGGTCTGCCTGCTTCTACCTCCTTAGTGCTGGGATTAAAAGTATGCACCACCATGTCTCTGCCCTGGCAGATGATTTCTTTGGGCTTCAGGGAACTGAGCTGCCTGTACTCAGAATCACCTTGCAGAGAAATTGAGTGGGCTGAAATTAAAGTAAGGTTAAATTTTAAGGCTTGGGAATTTTAAAAACATAGTGTAGGAGTTACATATGAAAAAAGCAAACTCTATTCTGGGGGGAAGAGGGAGACTTAGTACTCACTGTGTGGAATCTTTTAGGTTCCTTAATGATCCTTTGAAATAAACATTGTTATTCTTTATTATAGATGAGACAACTAAGACTATAGGTGGTCAGATGATAGCCCTAAGGGTATTCAGATTTTAAACCCATTTTAGCTGATTTCAAAGCCTGAGTGCTTACTGTTATGCAATGTTGCTTTGGTGTTTTGAAAGACCACATGGGGCTTCTCATCCCTAAACCTGACCTTTATGTTTTATTGAGATGAAGTCTCACTCTGAAACCTGGGATAGTCTCAAACTTGTGATTGTCCTGTGTAAGCCTCTCCAGTGCTGGAATTAGAGGCATGCCCTCTTCCTAGGTTTTGGTTTTGGTTATAGGTTCTTAAGTAACCCAGGATCTTCTAGAATTTGAATCCCAAGTGAGGGGATTACTAGTACATACTACCATGCCTGGCTTTGCCTCTCCTAAGACTTTTGGATATATGTATTCATAGTGCTGGATGGCCTAGGCCATCAGTGGCTATCAGTGTGACCACTAGACATGAGATACTTACTAACCATCCTCCACAAGGACTGAGAGCCTTACACCTTGCCTCATTAAGCCTATTTTATACAATGCCCTTAGGAAAATAATTTTTAGATTTGCCTTTAGAATCTTGTGGACTTCATAAGTGACATTAATTTCTTACCAGATGTCTATTTCTTATTTCCTAGGCACTTTCAAATTTAATACAGATGCTGCTGAGTTCATTCCTCAGGAGAGAAAAAAATCTGGTCTAAATTGTGGAACCGAAAGAAGACTAGACTCTAATAGGATTAGCAGAAGAAATTATAGTTCCTCACCTCCCTGTCACCTTCCTAGACAGGTCCCTTATGATGATATCTCTGCTATTCATCAGCATAACTATGACTCTGGAATCAAACCTAAGAGTCAGCAGCTTTTCTTCCAGTCATCTAATAAATCCCTCAGAAATCATGGCTTTCCAAACCAGCCATGGCAGAGATTAAGGAATGAGAAGCTCCAGAGCAGAGTCAAGAAAGCACAAGGGCTCACTGAGCAAACATCAGACACATCGAGTTTAGAAAGTATAGCCAGATCAGAGAGTGGCGCACCCCCTAGAGAGCACAGCCCTCCGGAGAGTGAGAAGGAGGTGGTCATTGCAGATCCCAGGGGAGCGAAACCCAAGAAGGCAGCACAGCTTACCTACAGCTATGGCAGAGGACCAAAGGCCAAAGGGAAACCCAAGTTCGAGTGGGGTAACAGAATGAGTCCTAAGTCTGAGGATGAATGTACCAGGCCTGTGGGGATTTCCCACACTGACTCTTCAGATGCTTCCTGTAGAAAAGCTGTAGTGGATGGATGTGTGTCCAGACGGAATGAGCAGAGAAGATTCCTGCAGAAGAGGCCTCCTTGGGAAGTGGAGGGGGCCAGACCACGACCAGGCAGGAACCCACCCAAACAGGAGAGTCAGCGACAAATAAATGCAGGGCCCAAAAACAGCATGCCCCCCATTCCAAAGGATAATCTCAGAGAAAGACCAGCAAAGTCAGCCTGTGACACTGGGAACTTGTCAGGTGTCAACAAGTCTTCCAGAAGGGTCAACCAAGAGAAAAATGCTGTCAGGAGACAGGAGCCTCAAGGGCTGTCTCCCTTCCCCAGAGGCAAACAGAGCCATGTGCTGAAGAATGTGGAAACACACACAGGTGAGTGCCTGCAGGGGTGGACATATGTTGCTCGTGCTAATTATTAAGCAGAGCATTCACATAATTGAGAGGACACAGTGAAGTCTCTTACTTAATTCAGTATCTGCTCAGACTCTGTCAACTACCCATTGGTAATCTCTTACTTATTTTTCCTTGTTTGCTTGCTTGAAGTTTGTTTGGGACAGGGTTGCATGCTCTCTGCCACCAAGTTATACTCCCAAATCTTTTTTGAGACACAATCTTCGTGAGTTACCCAGGGTGGCCTTGAGCTTGCTTGTGGCCCTCCTGCCTCAGCACCTTGAGTAGCTGGTATCACAAGCCTGTCCCACCAGGCCCAGCATTGTTTTAGTTTATATATGTTCCTCCAATAAATTATTATGTTAGGGCTTTAAATATAGATAAACATGCTACAGATACCTGGTTATGCTTTTTTTTTTCTTTTTTGCTTTTTTTTTTTTTTTTTTTTTTTGAGTTATGGTAGCAGAAGGAGGACATGCTAACATTCTGTTGGCTTTGCTAATTACAGCCTGTATCTCCTCATCTTTGCAATGGTCTTGTCTCATGTCTTACTTTCTTTTCAGTTCATCTTTTGCTCCATCATCAGTGAACAGTTTTTCCAAAACACATCTTGAACTCATTCTTCTGTTTTCTGGTTCTCACCACTAGAGACTCCAGTTTCTGCTCTGCTCAGCATTTCCATCTTCTTTTGCCTTACTCTACCATTTTATTCCAGATTTCTTCCTGTTTTTGTCTTTCCATGTTGCTACGTACACAGCTCCCTCTTTCTAGAGTTCCTACCCCTTAGCTCACTGGTAAACTTTTTTGCTTTTTTTTTTTTTTTTGGAGGGGGGTTGGTTGGTTGGTTGGTTTTTGTTTGTTTTGTTTTGTTTTGTTTTTTAGTGTGTCCTTTTTGGTTTTTGCGACAGGATTTCTCTGTAGCCCTGGTTGTCCTGGAACTTGCTCTGTAGACCAGGTTGTCCTTGAACTAAGAGTTCTACCTGCCTCTGCCTCTGCCTCTGCTGGTATGTACCACCAGTTTTTTATGTGTATGTATGTCTGTGTCCTATATGTATGCCTGGTGCATAAGGAGGCCTGAAGAAAATGTCAGAACCGTCCCCCCTCCAGAAACCCATAGCCTCTGAAAGAAACAGATATTGAGTGCTCTTAAGCACTGAGCATCTCTCTAGCTCCTTGTTTTTCTTTGAGATAGGGTCTCACTATGTAGCCCTGGCTAGCCTGGAACTTGCTATGTAGACTAGGCTGGCCTTGAACTCACATGAATCTGAGTGCTGGAATTAAAGGCGTTCATCCCCAGAACCAGTTAAAAATGTGTGTGCGTGTGTGTGCTCGCGCATGCTTGCAAGCGCGCTGAGAAGCCCTCTGAGGCCAGAAGAAGGGAATCAGATCCCCTGGAACTGAAGTTACAGGTGGTCTTGAGCTGCCCTGGGACTTTTGGGAACTAAACAGCAAGATTAGTACACCATGAGCCATTTCTTCAGCAGTAAACACCTTTTAGACGGTCTCACTGTGGGTTCCTGGATAGCTTGGAAGTCCCTGTATAGACCAAGCTGGCCTAGAACTCTTTTAAGAGTTCCTCAACCCTTCCCCGTGCCTGGATGAAAAGTTTGACTCTAATTCTACTAGTAAATTATGGATGTTTCAAAAGCTAATCCAGGGAGCCCTTTCTTACCCCTATAGTATTTATCTCTTCCAGTCTTTAACAAGGATGTCTATTTGTTTCATATTACTTCTGTCTCCAACTTTATCACTTGGAACCATAATTTGTTTCCATGACATTGTTGCTAGTCTTAGACTAGTTAAAAAGAAGATGCTTTGCTTTTTTTGAGTCTCCCTATATAGCCCTGGCCTCTTGAGTGCTGGGATTAAAGGTGTACACCACCACACCCAGCTTCTTTTTTTGTTTGTTTTTGAGATAGAGTTCCCTTCTCTAGCCCTAGCCAGTCTGGAACTTGTTATCTAGAACAGGCTGACCTTGAACTAACCCAAAAAAAAAAAAAAAAAAAATCTTCCTTTCTCTGCCTCTGAGTGCTGGAATTAGAGGCATGGGCTACTATCCTTGGCCTAGATACCATATCTATCTTGTTTTCTTTCTTCTTTTTTCCCTCTGTGGTGCTCTTGCCACACAACTTTTGGACACAGTAGTTCATCATCTCTATTACACAGAACTTATGCTGAACTAAAGCCTTTCTGTAAGTACATTCTATCCTCTGGTTATATCTTCTGAAGAGGTAAATGTTCTCCTCAGTTACCATCCTTCCTCATTCTGCCCTGAGTGTATATTTTATCAAGGCAAAGAGCTAGGTATTGCATTGAGCATACCTTTAGTCCTAGCACTAGGGAAGAAGACTGAGTTTGAAGATAAGACTATGGTACTTAGCAAGACCTTCCTGTGTTGGGGGGCAGATAACTTCAGGACGTAAGCACTTCCTTGTGAGTTTTACCATATTGTTCTCCTTTTGGTTTAATGTGAGGCTTTAACCTAATCCATGAAGCTGCCACCTGCCCTGGGCCTGTTTTTTCACTGGCCTCCCCCTTCCCTGACCCTGTCCCCACAGCCTTTCTCTGTAGCTCAAGCTGGCCTAGAACTCAGAGATACACCTGCCTCTGCCTCCACAGTTGCTGGATTATAAGCATGTGCCACACCATGCCCACCTCTCATCCTTTTGGGGACTCAAACATACATGTAAAGTGAGGTTTGCTTTGGAAGCAGGGCCTGGCCAAGTTAGCTACTAGTTTTAGACCCTCATCCTCTTGAGATTATGGAGTAAGTAGCTGACCATATGGGTTATATCAATTTATTTAAGAATGGATGGCTTTACCTTCAGTGTAGTAACCATTAAAGCCCCTTCCCACATCCACCTTCAGCTGAAATAGCTCTTACCTTCTCACCTCCTGATTCTTTGTGGGTTTTCCTTTGTGCTGGGGATTGAAATCCCAGGCACCATGAATATGGCAAATACTTCACCACTGAGCAGATTTTCAGTCATAATGACAGAATTTCTACTTTGTGGGTACCGGAGGTTGAACCTCAGGACCCAGCATGCTTTCACAGCACTCTACCACATAGTGTGTGGTGTGTGTCCACAGTTGTGTCGTCATGTTCTCAGAGGCTAGAGGAGGATGCCAGGTATCTAGCTCATCACTCTCCTGTTTACTCCCTGTTTGCTTAGAAATAGAGACATTTGGGGTTGGAGAGATGGCTCAGAGGTTAAGAGCAATGTCTGTTCTTCCAGAGGTCCAGAGTTTTATTCTCAGCAACCACATGGTGGCTCGTAACTATTTATAATGAGATCTGGTACTCTTTTCTAGTCTGTAGGCATACATGCAGGCAGAGTACTGTGTAAATAATAAATAAATAAATCTTAAAAAGAAATGGAGACAGTTTATTAAGAAAAGGAAGGCACTCTTGAAAATGGGCCAGTGAGGAGAAAAGGGGCTTTTATTTTAATTTTTTTAATTATTTTTAAATATAAAGGCAGGGTTCTTATTCAGTTGGACTGGCCTTTCATTGACCACACAGTTACGAAGGATGGTCTTGAACTTCTGGTCCTCTTGCCCCCACTTCAGAGTGATTGAATTACAAGAGTGCACCTCCTCACCTGATTCCTTCCTAGAACTCTAATCCCAGAGCCTAGTGCAGGCTGTGCAAGCACTTTGCCAACCAAGGTTGTACAACCAACATTGTAGTCCCTTCCATTTTATTTGTTTATTTACATAAGATTTTACTTTTGTAGTCCTGCTTGGCCTGGAACTCTGTATAGACCAGGGTGGCCTCAAAACTCTGCCATACAAGTGTTGGGGTTAAAGGTGAGTGCTGCCGCTCCTGGCTCTGTATATATAATTTTTTGCTGCTGTATTTTAAAGTAAAATTCTGATAATCCAGTTATTTTACCCACATACACCTATTCTCAGCTTACATCCATACGAAAGAGAGCCAGCCCTCCAGTTTACTCACATGGTTGCAGTGCTGCTCTCACACAAAGTCAGCAACACGTAGTTAATAATCAGACCCCTTGGTTATCTCAAAAAGTCTTTACTCTTGAAACTTGAAAGCTTTAGTTTCCTGTCTGTTTTTCTCTCTCTAGGACCACTTTGGAGCCATTTGTTATGTCTTATTATTGTGGGTGCTCACTATATCTAAAGTACCACTCTTACTAAAAATCCTTGCTCCCAAAGAGAGTACATTCTGTGTATACAGTTAGATAATGAACAATATAATAAATGGCTTATCAGGTAGGTTTTGTTTCCTTTTCTTTTTATAAGACAGGGTCTGACTATAGAAGCCCAAATTCTCCCAGTGGCCCTACCTCCTCCTAGTCCTACTGTTCCTGTCATACCGTGTATGGTTCTTCAAGCCCTCACTGACCTCCTTCCTATTTCTCACACTGTCAGGCCTAGGTGAGCCTTAGAGTTTTGATCCTCCTGTCTCAGCATCCTGAGTGCTGGGATTGCAGGAATGTACCGTGATGGATGACCCTATCATATAGCTGTTGCTGAGGAAAAATACAGTGTTGAAGAATACTGTTTTTGTAAGTGTGGCCAAGGAATGCTTCATAAGAAAGACATATTTTGGCGAGGGTAAGGGGATAAGCCATGCAGGTGTCTAAGGCAATTCTTCTAGGCAGATATGGAGCATAAAGATCCTAGGCAGGAAACTGCCTGACAGTGTGAGAAATAGGAAGGAGGTCATTGAGGGCTTGAACCATGTAGGGTGTGAACAGGAGCAGTGGGGCTGGGAAGATGTGGGGCCGCTGGGAGGATTTGGGCTTTCATTGTCATGAGATTGAAAACTTTTGACAAAGGGCTAAGGAGGACCCAGGTTCAGTTCTAGCACCCACATGACAGCACACAGTAGTCTGTAACTCCAGTTCCAGAATATTTGACACTTTGTTCTGGCCTCTGAAGGCACATGTGAACAGAATACTCATACACATAAACTGTTTTTGTTTTTTAATTGGTGAGCACTGACCAGAAGAGTGTATCTACTTTTCTGTACCCACCCATCCCTATACCATACCTGGGAATTAAGCACTCTACTGCTGAGTTGTATTTCTGCCTCCTTTTTCTTATTTTGAGACAGTGTCTCACTAAATTGTGTAGGCTAGACTTGCCATTACTGTGTCAGGTAGGTCATAAACTTGTGATCCTGCTGCATGAGTAGCTAAGATTGCTGGCTTACAACCACCAGGCCACACTTAATTTGCAGTTTGCTGTTCGTTCTTTATTTATTTATTTTGTGTGCGTTAGTGTGAAAATGTCAGATCCCTTGGAATTGGCATTACAGACAGTTGTGAGCTGCCATGTGGGTGCTGGGAATTGAACCCAGGTCCATTTGGAATAGCAGGCAGCACTCTTAACCACTGAGCCATCTCTCCAGCCCCTTAGTTTGCTGTTCTCATTGCTGTGGTCAAAAGTAGGAAAACTACTAAGTAGAGCACTACAATAATCCAGGCAAACTTGGGCCAGAGCAGCTTAGGTCAGAGTGAGAACATCAGAAATGGGATGATAGACATACGTGCAAGTTGCTGGCATAATGTGGAGTATGAAAAAGCTTTATAAAAGACTTACAGTAACTTGTGGTTTTCCACAGTTGGTAGCCATCCATCAACATGTCTATATGATACAAATCTTAATAGCCCAAATTCACTGCAACTGGATTATAAAACAATAGTTATAAAACAGCTATGGTGGTGCATGTCGGCAGTCGCAGCCCCCTGGAGGTTGAGGCAGGGGGACTAAGGTTTCCCTGAGCAGTATAGCAAGACTATCTCAACAACAGCAACAAAAGTTACTTGAATAAGAGAAAATTCAGCTGGGTGTGGTAGTACTTGAGAAGTGGAGACAGGAGGAAAGGGTGTTCAAGACCAACCTGACTTACATAAGACTGTCCCAGGACCTTAAACAAGTAAATAAAATAACACTGCAGGGAAAAGATCAGTACAGCAGATGACTCTTAGGTCTATCTAGTGCTTATAAGAGAGTCTCCTTGGACCACAGGCCTGAGCTACAGCTCTGAGTAATTCCTACCTAAACGTCTCCTTGCTCTGTCCTCTATCAACACCGTCTGCCCTTTCTTGGTCTCAAAGTCTAAATAACCACTTACTCAGAATTAGGTATCCCTTTCAGTCTGTTAGAATATCCTTTCAAATGGCTGTGTCTTTATTGACTAAAGTGAGGGGTCATTTTCTGTCTTTTCATTTTTTTTTTTTAAACAGGTTCCCTAATTGAGCAACTAACTACAGAAAAATATGAGTGTATGGTGTGCTGTGAACTGGTTCAAGTTACAGCCCCAGTGTGGAGCTGTCAGAGCTGTTTTCACGTCTTCCATTTGAACTGCATAAAGAAATGGGCCCGGTCTCCAGCATCTCATGCAGGTTATTTATTTCTGTTTCCTGAGTTGTTCTCACTTACTGTTTTGATAAATTTGGTTTTAAACCTAGCTTAAAAATACTAATTCCTAGCTGGGCATGGTGGCACACACCTTTGATCCCAGCACTTTGGATGAAGAGGCAGGCAGATCTCTAAGTTCAGGGACAGTTGGAGCTATCTAGAGAGTTGACCCTGTCTCTTAAGCACTTTATCTCATGTTTTATTACTGAACTTAAGTTGTAGATCTTAAATAAACTAGCTAAACATAGTATGAAAATAGGGTATAGTAATGAAATCAGTAATTTTTATTGAAAATGATAGGTTTCATTGAAATGGCAATCATAAAAAGCATTTGTTGGGGGCCTAGAGCGATGGCTCAGAAGTTGGGAGCACTGGCTATTCTTCCAAAGGTCCTGAATTCAGTTTCCAGCAACCACATGGTGGCTCACAACCATCTATATGAGATCTGGTGCTCTTTTCTGGCATGCAGTTGTACATGCAAAACATAATACATCTGTTTAAAAAATTATTATTTTTTTTTTTTTAAAAAAAAGCATTTGTTGGACTAATGAAATGGCATGAAGGGGAAAGGATAATTTCTACCAAGCTTGAATTTGATGCCCAAGTGCCACATGGTAGAAGAAGAAAACCAGCTCCTGAAAGTTGTCCTCTGATACTTCCACGTCACAGCTCTCGAGAGTACACACACAAAAGGAAACCTAATACAAAAATTACTTGAAAAAGCATTCATTACCAGGTGTAGTGGCACACACACCAGTACTTGGGAGGCAAAGGCAGATGTATCTCTGTGAGTTTGAAGCCAACCTTATCTACATAGCAGGTTTCAGGACAGCCAGAACTATATAGTAAGACCCAGCCAAAAGAACCAAATATGTATATAGTATGTTTAGACATTTATATAACTTGTTTAATTTCTCCTTTGGCTATTGTTGTCTCTCCATTTCACAGATCTTTGTAGTGCTATAGGCCCTACCTAAAGTACACTAGTATTATGGGTAATACAGATATTGCTGATAGTGGGCTCCCAGTGCTGTCTCTTTTCAAGTCAGTGTTCAGATATTGATGGTAGAAATGGTTGAACAACATGGAACCTACTTGAGTCACCATATTAATAGGTCTTTGCAACCTGAATACAGTACTTAATGACACATTCAGCACTGTGAATTTTTTTTAAGAGAACTTTATTCAGAAGCAATAGGACAGAATTAATGCACTGCAGAGGGGCAGCTCTGGGGGATAGTTAACTTAAGATGCTTAAGTATCTGATAATACTCGGTGTTTACGTCTCACTACTTAAGTGGTGTGAATAGATTTACTTGTCTCTTTCTTTTTTGAGACAAGGTCTCATTAGATCATGCTGGCCTCAAACTCACAGATAATATGCTTATGCTTTCTGAGTGCTCGGATTAAGGGTGTATGCCACTATTCTTGGCCAGATTTTAATTTTTTTTTTAACTGTGCTGCTTTTTCAGGGGGGTGCAAAAGATTGAGCCTAGGGCCTTGTATAGACTAAGAATATTCCCTACCAATGAGCTATATATCCCTAATCCAACTTATGCTGCAGAAAGAAACTGTATTTAATATATATTTTCTCTCTCTCAGATGGCCAGAGTGGTTGGCGGTGCCCTGCTTGTCAGAATGTTTCCGCACATGTTCCTAACACGTATACTTGTTTCTGTGGTAAGTTTGTTTGCATACACTGGGACAGTTTTTATTCATACATTGTACCTCAGTGGTCTGCTGGGCTCATTTTAGAAGTTACTGATAAGGCCTGAGAGTCTTAAGAAGCTTTACTGTTGTCCTCATGCATTCTGTCACCAGGTAAACTCATAGGCCTTGGTGCTCTTGGCAGGCTATTCTAAAGTGGGTCCCATGCATATCTGAAGCTGTGGTGCTGACCTCTGGGTTTTAGCATAACCCAGAACAATCCCATGGCAGAGGAAGATATGTGGGTTCCCTCTCAGTGCTGGCTGTGTAGCAGCTTTGACATTCTAGATTTAAGCAGCATGAATAAAAATAGTGTTTACAAAATCAATCATTTGTCTTTATAATGGAGAGACTTTCTATAAACTAGTAATGTAAACTATCCTTGTATTTTCTCTCTATATAGAATAGTTTTTCCTGGTTTTGTTTGTTTTGAGACAGGATCTTAATGTATAGCACTGACTAGCCTGGAACTTACTATATAGGCAAGGCTGGATTTCAACTCACAGAGCCCCATCTGTTTTTGCCTTCCACATGCTGGGATTAAAGGCGTGCAGAGGCAGGTAGATCTCTGTGAGTTCCAGGATATTCAGGGCTGTTACACAGGAAAACCCTATCTTGAAAAACAAAAAAAAAAAAAAAAGATGTGCTATCCCGTTCAGCCCCCTTTTCCTATTGTACAATAGCAGCAGCTTTCTTTGATCTAGATGCCAATTTCTCCTGCTAGCAGTATGTCTTTTTTTTTTTTTTTCCTCCTTTTAGTGACTAGTCTCCAGTTGATTTTGTTTCTTGACAATTTGTTTCTCCCTTTGAACAATGCATTAGAGTTTGCATCTGCTTTTGTTGTCTCACTGAAACTATGTTCAAAGGTCATCAGTGGCAGTGGCCATATGGGCTTATGTATATAATTAACATTTTGGTAGCAATGACTCCCTTGACACCTTTGACCATTCCCTTCGTTAAAAAAAAAAAAAAAAACAATTAGCATCAGGTGTGGAAGCACACACCTGTGATCCCAACACTCAGGGAGGCAGAGCCAGGGAGTTCTCTGTGAGTTTGAGGCCAGCCTCGTCTATACATTGAGTCCAGGACAGCCAAGGCTACACAGAGAAATCCTGGGACGGGGGGGGGGGGGGGGGGGGGGGGTGGTTTTTTTTTTTTTTTTTCTTTTTGTATCCTACCTTTGTTGTCTGTCCTAAGCAATTTGCTCATAGTCCTCTTTATTTCATGATGACAAGCTGTTTTTAATTCCTTGATTCTTTCACTAACAAACATGTTCTCACTCCCCACCTTTTTTTTGGTCCTAGGGTCAAATCCAGGGTCTCTCACACATGCTAGGCAAGCACTCTGCCACTAGCTATATCCCCAGATCCCCTTTTCATTTTATCTCCGTTTACCTGTCTCACTTCAAATGCCTTTTTTTCCAAAGGAGGGTCATTTTGTTAATAACCCCTTCTCACTTTAGCCTCTCCATGTGTGGAATCTATTGATTGTAAATGTGTTATTACCAAAGTCTGAGTTTTGAACATTAATTGCTATTAGTAAAGGAAATGAATATTCTTGAGTATCATACTGGGAAGGTAATGTGAATTAGAAATATGAGGTCACTGGGGAGTCAGGCAGACAGAATAATAGCAAGGCTTAATTACCTTAGAGGGTAAGCATTTTTTTTTTTATGTTGGCTTTTTTCAGATAGTTTTGCCCTGTAGTCCAAGCTACAGGAAGGTCTCCATGAAGATCTGTATAGTGACATTGACTATGAAATTGCATCCCTTTTCTGCCTACTATGAAGCTTTAGAGTCGGTCTCCTCCTCTACAGGAGTTTCTTGTCTTTCCAACTCACAACCTCTTCCTGGTTCACTCCAGAGCCTCTGTCCCATTTTTACCCACTCCCTCAGCTCCCACCTAGTACTAGACTAGCTCCCAGCCCATGGAATATGGTAAGGAGATGCTCCACTCTGCGAACCCTTTTTTTCTTTCTTCTTTCTTTTCTTTTTTCTTTCTTTCTTAACATTACTATAAACACTTTTTTTGTCACTCTAAGAGGATTTATTAGTGGTTTATCCAGACAGTATTTCTTTTGTTTAAAGATTTATTTATTATGTATACAATGTTCTGCCTGCATGTACACCTACACACCAAAAGAGGGCACCAGATCTCATTATAGATAGTTGTGAGCGATCATGTGGTTGCTGAAAAATTGAACTCAGGACCTCTGGAAGAGCATACAGGGTTCTTAACCTGAGCCCTCTCTCCAGTTCTCTAGTCAGTATCTTAAAAAAACAGATTGTGTTCAATAGTCAAAATGTTATTTTCACAAGTAAAAATTACTTTATCTTTTCAGGTAATCTTGACATTAAGATTTGTCATGCTCAGAAGATGACTTTATTACAGCCAGCTCTTTGTTTTAGAATATGCAGTGACATGGTTGTACTGCTGAAAACGCTAAGTTTTACACTCTCTAGTTGTACTGTGTTGATTCATAAAAGTTGAGAATGTGGTTGAAATTTATAGCACTGATTCTCATCTGTTATGTTGTAGGCAAAGTGAAGAATCCTGAATGGAGCAGAAATGAAATCCCACATAGTTGTGGTGAGGTTTGTAGAAAGAAACAGCCTGGCCAGGACTGTCCACATTCCTGTAACCTGTAAGTTGGAAAGATAGACTTTTACAGCTGTCCAGTGGGAGTACTTAGCAAGTGGCTTTATGTGCACTTACCATTGTTGTGTAACAAGATGGGATAAAGAGGGGTGTGAACCATTTGCTGAGTCTAGAATCTTTAGCAGCCACACTACATAAGTAATTAAATCCTTTTCACAGTCCAGTGATGTGTAGGTATGATCGTTTCCACTGTACAGATGATACTCAGAAAAGCTAAGCCTCATGCCCAGTCTTAAAATGCTAGGATGTGATGGAACTGGGTATTAAAAGCCAGTGGTCCTTCCACTCTAATACCATGCTGGCTCTGAGGAGAAAGACCTTCTGATGCTTTATAGGTGTTTATAAGATAGCCTGGGAAAGGCTTTGTGCAGCATTCTATGTGATAGTTACTCTGAAGGTGTGAGGAATTCCATTACCCACATGATTAATTAGACTTTCCTCCAATTGCCCTTAATTCCCAAAGGATTACATTTGCCATCATTTAGTATGCTCCTCCCAGAATACAAATTGCTGGGAATTAAAGCCAGGTCCTTAGGAAGAGCAGCAAGTGCTCTTAACTACCAACCCATCCCTCTAGTCTGTAGATTCTAGGTTTTTGTTGTAGTTTTTAGTTTTTGTTTTTTGAAAAAGATGTGAAAGGAGAGGGGGACCCGCTAGATTGGGAGGAGGGATAAGAGAAGGCAGTTGGTGGGGGAGGGTAGGCAGCATCAAATATACATGATATACAGGTATGGAGCTGTCATAAATCCGTTATCTATGTTTTGGGCTTTATTGTTTGTGTATGTGCATGCCACAGCACCTGTGGAGGCCAGTCAGTACTATCCTTCCACCTTTACATGGGCTCTGGAAATGAAATTCAGTAGGTCACCTGGCTCAGAGAGCAAGCCATCTCCACTGTCCTGTTTTACATTTGTTTTGTTTTTTGAGACACAGTTTCACTACGTAGCCTTGGCTGTCCTAGAACTCTGCAGGCCTCTGCCTCCCCAGTGCTGGAATTAAAGGTTTCGTACTACTACTACCCGGCCAAACAGAGGAGGTGCTTTTTTTTTTTTTTTTAATTTATTTTCTGTGTGTGAATATTTTTCTGCATGTGTGTATGTGCAGCACGCTGTTGTTTTCCAAGGCAGGAAGAAGGCAGTGAATCTCCAGAACTGCGGTTATAGATAGTTGTGAGCTACCGTGTTGGTTCTAGGAATTGAACTCTTGGTCCTCTGGAACAATAACCAGTGCCTTTAACTGCTGAGCCATCTTTCCAGCCCCTGTTTTATGTTTTAAGACAAGGATCTCATGCTATAGTCTTCACTGCCCTCAGCCACTCTGTTATCGTCATACCTCAGCCTCTTGAGTGCTGGGATTATAGGTATGATCCACCATGCCCAGCAGAAACCACTGTTTTGTATGACATATATTCACTCTTTTAAAGATGCTCCTCCAGTTTGTAGAAATTCCAAAAATAGGGTTGAGTTAGCTAGGTGGCTGTGGGTAAAGGTACTTGCTACCAAGACTGAGACCTGAGTTTGAACCTTAGGAATGTACATAATGAAAGAAGAAAACTGGCCCCCACTTCTTGTCCTCAGAATCTCCACATGGACACCATGGACCATGTACACACACAAACATAAACATACACCTAATGTGATTTTTTTTTAAGTTCCAAAAATATTGTAAGTAAAATTTTTTTAACCAGTCTATAATTGACACTGATTCTTCATAAAGACAGTATTTATCTGAATATATTTAAATTCCATTTTGTAACCTATTTTTGTTCTAGCTTCTATTCAACATTCTGTTCAGATATCTGGTTCCTAGAGCACATCACTAAGCTCAATTTCTCCCACAACCTCTCGCCCCTGTGCCAGGATTATGTGCCATCATCTTCTGTTTCTTATCAGCATGCTGTCCCTCATGTCAGCCTTTTCACCGTTACCATCATCAGCCCAGTGCCTGGTTATTATTTCACCAACTAATAAGAACATTTCTTGTCTTGGTCTTGGTGGTTGAGAGCACTTCCTCCTCCTTGCTCCTCCTTCCTTCCTTCCTTCCTTCCTTCCTTCCTTCCTTCCTTCCTTCCTTCCTCCCAGCTCTCCCACATGCTAGGCAAGTGCTCTGCCACCAAGAGTAGCCAAGTATTTTTATATACATACTGTTATAGTTGAACAAAGGCCATATAGTTTAAACCCAAACAAAACCAATTTTGAGTTAGGTTTTTTTCTACAATGATTATTATTCAGAAATGATAATGCTGTCAGCTTTTTCTATGTAAAAAAAAAAAAAAAAAAAAAAATGTTACCTTGGCTGGCCCAAAACTCACTGTGTAGATCAGACTTATCTCAAATTTGCAGTAATCCTCCTGCCTCTGCCTTCTTAGTTCTGGAATTATGTGCTATCTCATCCTTTTAAAAATATTAAGTAGCTTTGAGAAATACTAAGACATTCCATAGTAGACTTACTGTTGCCTGTCCTAGTCTGCTTTTGTTGCTATGGTGAAAAAAAGAAAAGAAGAAAAACCTGACCAAAACCATCTTGGGAAGAAAAGGGAACCTATCATTGAAGAAATCCAGGGAAAGAGCTTAAGTAAGAACCTGGCTAAAGCAGAGGCCAGTAGGAACACTGCATACTGGCTCTCTTCCTCTATTCGTTTTCAGCCAGTTAGTTTTCTTATAAAGCCCAGGACCGCCTGCTAGGGTAGTGCTACCCACCGTGGACTAGGTCCTTTCCTATCAGTTATCAGTCCAGTGTCCCCAGACGCATTCATAATCTGATGAAGGCAGTCCCTCAGTTGAGGCTTCCTCTTCCCTGTTGTGTCAAGTTGACACCAAGGTTAGCTGCCATGCCTATATTCATAGTAGCACACAGCTCTGGCAGCTTTGTTTTTAGCTTTAATACATAGAGATGATTTGTTCACTGACACTTCCTTTTTCCTCTCAGTCTCTGCCATCCTGGACCCTGCCCACCCTGTCCTGCTTTTACAACTAAAACTTGTGAATGTGGACGGACCAGGTAAA
The DNA here is from genome assembly GCF_907164565.1 of Psammomys obesus. Taxonomy (NCBI): domain Eukaryota; kingdom Metazoa; phylum Chordata; class Mammalia; order Rodentia; family Muridae; genus Psammomys; species Psammomys obesus. The sequence goes on along the minus strand of NW_026594322.1, from coordinate 788,469 downwards.
GTTAGAATTAGACTGAAGAAAAACTCAGTTTTCATGATTTACCTGTGAGTGTCTAGCGTAAAAGATTAGTAAGCAAATAGAAATGAATGGCGGGTGTAAATAAAGTTAGCCCTTGGTACCCCTGGGGACTTAGTTTCAGGACCTCTAGGGATAAAAGGCAGTGGGGCAGCAAAATCAGGGTATTTATTAGAACAAACTAGAGTCATGGCCATATGCAGCATAAGTACTCTTGGTCCCAAAAAAATATTATTGTGCTTCTGGTCAAGTATTATCAGCTCTGGGCACCCTGTCCTTTCTTTCCTGTGTGTAAGAGGAGGAGTCGCAGTGGAGAGTCCAGGTCTGACCCGCCCTTCCATGGCTCTTTCCCTCCTTCATGCTGTCCAATGGAATAGGATACATTTTCAGAACTGCATTTCACCAGTATTAGAAAACAGCAAAAAGAGAAAGACAGGGTAGATAATAGGAACAGAATAGAAAGAGGTGGAGGGAGAACAGTTGAGGAAATAAAAAATGGTAGGGGGCTGGCAAGAGTGCATGACTGTTGGCAAAGATCTGACTCAGTTCCCAGTGCCCATGTTGGGCAGCTCACAATTGCTGGTCATCAGTTCTGGGGGATATGACATCTCTGACCACCATGGGTACCTGTGTTCGTATTCACAAACATACTCTTGCAAAAGCATACTCTTAGAAAAAGTTGGGAACAGCAAAGTCAAGAAAAACATTTAATGGGTGTTGAGGGAAGGATGTGGATGTTACCGCTCTTTAGTCTGTAGTAGGAACTTGATGATGTGTCTGTGTCTGTCTTTATAGGCACACAGTTCGCTGTGGCCAGGCTGTCTCTGTCCACTGTTCTAATGCATGTGAGAATATTCTGAACTGTGGCCAGCACCACTGTGCTGAGCTGTGCCATGGAGGTCAATGCCAGCCTTGCCGAATCATACTGAACCAGGGTAAGTGGTGTACATACCTGTTAGCAATGCTTGTGGGCTTTTCTAGAATTGTGTGGTATATCGGTTACATTGCAACAAGACTGCTTCATAGAAACCTGCACTAGATGGGGGATCCAAGGAACGGGGATCAAAAATCAAGCTCACAGTGAGGCATCTATTTATACTTGCTAGAGTGTCTAAAATGAAAAAAGACTGAAAACCAAATGTTGGCAAGGCTAGTATGTTCATCAGTTCACTGATTCTAAAAGTATTCATTGTTCCCTGCATCTATATATCTGACAAATGTTTGTTTGGTGAGATAAGTGAGTTTTAGAGTAATAAAGATGCACATACTCTGCATGTACACCTGTATGCCAGAAAGACGGTATCAAGTCACATTATAGATAGCTGTGAGCTACCATGTAGTTGCTGGGAATTGAACTCAGGACCATTGGAAGAACAGCCAGTGTTTTAAAACTCTGAGCCATCTTTCCAGGCCCCAAATAGATTGTTTTGTTTTTTGTTTATTTTGTTTTTAAAGATTTTATTTATTTTATGTATGTGTATTTTATCTGCATGTACACCTGCATGCCAGAATAAGGCATAAGATTCCGGTACAGATGGTTGTAAACCACCATGTGGTTGCTGGGAATGGAACCCAGGACCTCTGGAAGAGCAGACAGTGGTGTTATCTGCTGAGCCATCTCTCCAGCCCCCTTGTTTTCTGTTTTTTCAGACAGGGTTTTGCTGCGTAGCCTTGGCTATCCTGAACTTGTTTTGTAGATCCCTCTGCCTCTGCCTCTCTGAGTGCAGGGATTACAGGCATGCACCACCACTCCTGGCTTGTACATGTTCTTATTAGAAGACAGAATGTCTTTGGGAGCAGGTGTAGGTGTGCCAGTGTCTGTATCATGCATACCTAGTGCTCAGTTACAGCCACATAGGTGCTTGGGATTTGAACCTGGATCCTTTCCGAGAGCAACCAATACTCTTAATCCACTGAGTCATCTCTCCAGCACTGGGCTTGTTTGGTTGGTTGGTGTTTTGTTTTTCCAGACAGGGTTTCTCTGTGTAACCTTGGCTGTCCTGGACTCACTCTGTAGACTAGGCTGGCCTCAAACTCAACAGTGATCTGCCCGCCCCCGACTCCCTAAATGCTGAGATTGCATGTGTCCCGCCACCACGCCCAGCTGTAATGTTCATTTTTAAAATGTAACAAGTTTATGTTCCGGTGACTTGAGGCTTTCCTCTTACTGTGTGCCAGAAGCAGCTTTTGGTTCTGTTTAATATACTGTTTTATTTTATGGATATGATTATTTTAACAGGTTCTCACTATGTAGCCCTGTCTTGCCTAGAACTTGGTTTTAAACCAGGCTGGCCTTGACATCAATTTCATTTATTCTGATGTTAATTTTCTGTGCCAGTAGATAACCTAAATTGCCCTTAGGAAGGAATTACCACAGAATTTCCGTTTCGTTTCTACTCTTGTTTGTTGTTGTTTTATTTTGTTTTGTTTTGGAGACAGGGTTTTTCTGTGTAGTCCTGGCTGGACTTTGTAAACCAGGCTGGCCTCGAACTCACAGAGATCCACCTGCCTCGGCTGGGATTACAGGCATGCACCACCATGCCCAGCTTGTTTCTGCTCTTATGGGCAAGATATACATGCATAGATTAATTTGTGATAAATATCCATTGTGATAAATATCCATTGTGAAAAATATAAAGTGATACTTACCAGAGAAATTACATAGTTTAATAAAAATGAACCCTTGCTTCAAATTTAACAGTAGTGTTATTTAAATTACTAATGTTTTCAATATAAAGTATCAAATCCATTTTGGATATGCTGAAATGGAGATGTGAGCGTGAACCCCTCTACTACTGCTGCCAGGTTAGCTGGCAGGTACCCATGACATATACAGGAGCTTCACAGTCCCTGCTGTTCCACCATTGCCTTAGATCCGGAATTGTGTCCTTTTAACTCAAGGCAGTCTGTTTGCAGGATGTGCTACAGTGGCACTAAGAGGCCGGCAGAGGAACAGAACTCTCTTTGTTCCCTGTAAAGCTCTTAGGTGGGTTGGAGAGCTGCTGTATCAACCACATTAATTTCTGCATTGTGTCTCACTAATGAACATTTATAGGTTTGGGGGAATATTGTTAATGCATGGATAGGTTATTGATTTGTCTTTTAAATTGTGTCCTCAAGTGTGCTACTGTGGCAGCACCTCCCGAGATGTGTTATGTGGAACAGATGTGGGGAAGTCTGATGGATTTGGGGACTTCAGCTGTTTAAAGATATGTGGCAAGTAAGGTTTCCCTTTTTTTGTTCTTATATTAAAGTTGCTTTTAGATGAAAGCTTCATTTTATGTAACAGTTATGTAATTGTCTCTTCTTTTTCTCAACAGGGACTTGAAATGTGGGAGCCATACCTGTTCTCAAGTGTGCCACCCACAGCCCTGTCAGCCTTGCCCACGCCTCCCCCATTTGGTGCGATGCTGCCCTTGTGGCCAAACACCTCTTAGCCAGTTGCTGGAACTTGGAAGTAATGGTCGGAAAACATGCATGGATCCTGTCCCTTCGTGTGGAAAAGTGTGTGGCAAACCCTTGTCCTGTGGTTCCTCAGGTAATTAGTTAACATAAATTTGTTTTTAAAATATTTATTTAGGGGACCATACCAATTCCAGGGTATCTGATGCCCTCTTCTGACCTAAATGGACACAGAGCCCACACATGGTACACAGACATACATGAAGCAAAATATCCACACACATAAGGTAAAAATTAAAAAAGATTTATTTAAAGTATATATACAAATGTTTGGCAGTACTGATGCTTTTTTCTTTTACTAAAACTACACTTGTGAAAATACAATCTGATCTCTCCAATTTTATCGCCAGCATCGTCAGTTCTCTTAGCAGCCTACTCTAGTATAAACACCATATATACTTTTACTGATCTAGCATTCCACAGGTGTTCACATGTAATCTTTTTTAATAGGAACATGCTAAAATAACAATGGATGGGATGAACTGAAATTCTAAAGTATGACAAAATCTCAGCCAGTTAAAGCATTCTAGGAAAGCCTTATAGCTGAGCCTCCTGTATAGCTGAGGTTGAGGATAATACCTCAGCTACACAGGAGTACTTTTGAATGAGTACTTTTCTAAACTTTTCCTTCAAGACAGGGTCTTGCCCTGGCAAACTGGTACTGTGTAGCTCAGCCTGGTATCATTTTGGTGGCTATCTTCCCAACTCAGCCTCTCCAGGGCTAGAACGATAAATAGGAGTCACCATCCCCAGATCATATTATTGTAAAAAACCAGTAACTGAAGATAATTTTTTTCCGCTTGTTGATATCTTTCTTGTGGACCTTGGGCCCACTGAGGCTTTTCAGACTATGTGCTCTACACACATGTGCAGTTTGGATTGTGTGCTTTCTGAGGCTTTTTATGTACTTACTAAGGTGATATATGGCCCTGGCTCTTGTTGTTTATTTCTCTTAATATTTTTACTGTGGCTGCCTTCTGATCTGTATTGATTCCTTGCTTCTTCCTCTTTTGTGGCTTTTGATTATTTGGATATAGAAACCAGAAAATTTCACTGGAATTAGATATGAAATAATACTGTGAGTTTTGTTTTCAGAGACAGGATCTTGTATGTAGCTCAGGCTCTTACAGAATTCACTGTGTAAGCCAACTATCCTCTCCCCCTGCCTCAGCTTCTCAATGGCAGGATTACAGACATGAACCACCTATCTTACTCAGTAATATGAGTTTTTGAGTGTGGCTTGGTCTTTGAAGCATGTATGGATGTAGCTTTGCAGTTACTTGGTGGCTTCTTTGCTGAGTGAGGGTTGAAAAATAAAACTTTAGAAAAATAAATGTAGGCATCCTATGAAACAGTAGACAGGCTTAGTTCAGTTTCATGTAAGTAAAAAGCGAGGATTTATATCAGTGGAGAGCCCTATGTAATTCTTTTTCCGCAGTCTGATTTTAAAATTGTATATATTATTTATTATTATTTTTAGGTTTTTCTTTGGTTTGGTTTGGTTTGGATACAGTCTCGTGTAGCCCAGGCTAATCTTGAACTTTCTTTGTGTGTGAAATAAAGACCACGCTCCTGGAAGAGTTTTTATACCAGCTTCACAACACAGAAGCCCTATCCTGAGGTTCAGCTACTCTGCTGGCAATAAGAGAAAAACTAGTGATGGGTAGTGAAAGTGTACAGCAAGAGACAGCAGTAGGCTGTGCTGCTGGACCTTGGTAACTATGCCGCCGCTGATATTTCTACTTAGCCCAGACCAAGCTCTGCTTTATCACTCGGCTACATCTCCATCCCCTAACAGACTGTTGTATATTTATTTTCTTTGGTTTTAATCACTTGATTCTCATTAAAATTTTCAAACAATATGGAAATATGTGGGAGAAATTGAGTTACTGTACACCTTTCTGACTTCACAAGTACTACTCTACTGGTTTTTAGACAGTCTCATGTCTCATTTGATTGTGTTTATGACTTTTCCTGAGTGCTGTTATGCCAACTTGCTTTTTGTACTTGATAGCATAGAGGACAGAGATCAGTTATCATCAGACACAGGCTCTGATGAACTTTGCTCTTTGGCTAAACTGTCTGGCCCAGCCTGGCTGCTAGGTGGCTGTTACAGATCCAAACTTAGGTCTTCATTTTTGAACAGTAAACACTTTACCTAATAGGCTATCTCCCCATCCTAATGAAATAGTTTGTTGATAATATGTGGTCAGTATTTAAAAAACTTTTTTGAAACTTAGAGAAATAACTAAGCTAATCTTTTAAGTTGGTGTAATGGTATATGCTTGTAATTCCAGCATGCTACCCTGGTACTGGAGGCAGAAAAATTAGGAGTTCAAGGGCCAACCAAAGCTACATGAGGCTTGTCTCAAAAAAAAAAGAGAAAGGAAGGAATAGAATGTGGTGATACAAACCTGTAACCCCAGCACTTGAGAGGTGGAAGCCTAAGGGCCCTTTAGAAAATAATAGATGCTCTTAATTAACAACAATTAAGCAAAAGAAGAGCAATTCATTAGTCCATAGTATAGGCCAGCTATTTCACTAGAAAAATGCCAGGGAAAGAGATGTCTAAAAGGAGCCTTTGTAGAATCAGGAAAAATCTCAAAGACTGTCCTCTTAGCCATATTTAATAGGATCAGACTGCTGAGAAGTCTGTGCTCTGGGTATAGTTTAAAAAATAAAAATTTAAATTTAAAAAAAAAAAAGCAAATTGATAGGTCAATGGAGTCTCAGTGTGGTCCAGACAAGGCACAAAGTTTAAAAGAAGTGGTTGGGAAAAAAACCTGCTAAAACAGCTGTCATCCTGTTGAAGTGTGTACTTCTAAGGCTTTGCTGCCCAAAAAATCCTAGTGACTTCATACTATAAGGTAAGTGGATAGCTCTAAAGTAGTCTGACCACTTCACAAAACAAGTAAATCAACAACTAAAAATGCTGGACATGTTATCACAAACCTTTAATCCCAGCACTTACTTGGGACACAAAAGCAGCAAGTTTCTGTGAGCTAGAAGCCAGTCTACCTGGTCTCTTTAAAGAGTGCCTGGCCAGGCAACATGAGACAATGCCTCAAAAAAAAAAAAGCTATGGAAGTTCAGTGCTACCTGGTGGCGGCAGCAGCACACACAGGTAGAACTCTGAGTTCAGGGACAGCCAGGGCTACACAGAGAAATCCTAGCTTGAAAAGCCAAAAAAAAAAAAAAAAAAAAAAAAGAAGAAGAAGAAGAAAGAAAGTTCAGTGGGGTAGGTAAAGGCACTTGCCATCAGAGCTCATACATGGTGGAAGGAGAAAACAGATTCCCACAAATTGTCTTATGATCTCTATAAGAGTGCCATGCCACTCCCATGCTCATCCACTCAACACACATACACTGTAAATAAGTAGATGGGTGGGTGGATAAATGCTTTTTTTTTTTTTTTTTTTTTTTTTAAGCTATGGAAAAGGGAGACTGTTTAGGCAATCCATCGTGTGCAGAGAAGCAAAGCAAGGAAAGCAGCAACAGAAACTACTTATGAGAGTAACCAGATGTCAGACTTAGGAAAAACTTCAAGATACCCGTTATAAGTATGTTCACTGAGCCAAAGGAAACCATGTTAAAGAGGTAAAAGAAGGTATAAGGTAGAGTCACATCAAATAGAGAACATCAATAAAGAAAAAGAAACTGGAGCCAGTCATGGTACTTTACGTACACAGTACTCCTAGCACTGTAGAAGAGAATTATGAGTTCAGATCATCCTCAGTACAGCGTGACCTAAAAGCCAGCCTGGGATACAGGAGAAAGGCATATTACAGAAACACAGATTTCAGAGTGGTGGCACATACCCATAATTCCAGCATTCAGGAGACTGAGATGGAAGGATCTTGACTTAGAGCCTGTCCTAGGAGGCTGTGTATTGAGACTGTTTAAAAACAAAAATAAAGAACCAAATGGAAATTTTGGAGTTGAAAAGTTTAACAACTAAATTTAAAGGTGCTCCGCAAGTGATTTGACCTGACAGAAGAAATGATCGATAAGACGAGGGATTGCTTACCTAGTGTGTATGTTATAGACCCTGACCTGCAGAAAGTGCTGGATTTGATCCCCAGCACTTTATAAAAATTTATATTCAGTATGAGCTATAATTCCAGCACTCAGGAGCATTTGTAAGTTTGGGGCCATCTTTGACTACGTAAACGACAATCAGAAGTTCAAGGTTAGTCTCAGCTACATAGCAAATTTGAGGTAATTCAGAGATACACAAAACCCTGTCTTAGAAAAAATAAGTGGAGCGCAGCAGTGGTAGCTCACACCTTTAATCCCAGCACTTAAGAGACAGAGGCATGCAGCCTCTGAGTTCAAGGCCAGCCTGGTCTCAAGTTTCAGGACAGCCAGGAATACACAGAGAAACCCTGTTTTGAAAATCAAAAAAAGAAACAGGGAAGGGAGAATAAAAAGAAAAGAGGGCTGGAGAGATGGCTCAGAGGTTAAGAGCACTGGCTAGCTGTAATTCCAAAAGTCCTGAGTTCAATTCCCAGCGACCACATGGTAGCTCACAACCATCCATACATGAGATCTGGTGCCCCCTTCTGGCATGCGGGCATACATGCAGGCAGAACACTATACATAGTAGATATATAAATCTTTAAAAAAAAAAAAATGAAAAAACAGAGCCTCATGAAAATGTTATTAAATACATTGTTATACATAGAGAAGGAACTAAGAGGACGGTTGGAAAGAAAAGAAAAATACTTGAATAATGGGTGAAACTCACATTTATTGGAAAACATGTATCAAGAAAGTCATCCATGCAAAGAAATTGATGCCCAGACAGGTAATAAAAATATTTACAATCAAAGACAAAAAGATAGTTTTAAAAGCATCAAGAGAAGATAAGTTATGACATACAAGAGAACTCCTTCCTATAAGATCACTTATGAGTTTGTCATAGAAGCCATTCAGAGAACATCACAGGTAGACAACATATTCAAAGTACTGAAAGGAAAAAGAGGAAAAGTAAGACACTTCTAACAAGACTCTTGTGTGTAGTTAGGCAATCTTTTGAAAGTGATATAAGCAAAAACTGTAGATTCATTGCTAGCTTTACAGTAAATAAATACTAAGTGTAATTCTGCAGGCTAAAAGCAAGTAAGCACAGATAGAAATTCAAGTCCACTTCAAAAAAATAGAGTACTAGAAAGGTCATTTTAAAGGATAGAGTAGAATTGTCTTCTTGGCTGAGACTGTTAGCTCAGCGGGTAGACTTCTTCCTAGCATGAGTGAAGCTGTGGATTCAGTCCTCAGCACCATACAAACCAAGTCTCAGTACTTGAGAAGTAGAGGCAGAGAATTTGCTGGTCAATGTTACCCTAAACCACATTGTATTTTTCAGACCATGTCTTCCAAAACAAAACTATATTTTTCTTTCCAGTTGACTTTAAAAGCAAGTGTTGCTGGCAGTAGTAAGATAGCTCAGTGTTTAAAGGTGCTGCTGCCAAGATGAATGACTGTGTTCAGTTGCTGGGACCCACTGGTGGACAGAGGGAACTGACTCCTGCAAGTTGTCCTCAGACCTCCACATTGCCTCATTTCATACACCTACACACACAAACGGTGTCACTTGCCTTTTCCCAGCACTCAAGAAGCAGAGGCAGGCAGGTCTCAGAGTTCAAGATCAACTAGGTCTCTACATACACTGTGGCATGTGTACAATTCACACACTAAATAATAAATATAAATTAATGGCTTGTTTTGAGACTGGATCTCACTGTGTACCTCTGGCTATCCTAAAACTCACTCTCTAGACCAGGCTAGCCTCAAACTTAGTGATCTGCCTGTCTCTGTCTCCCTGAGTGCTGATATTAAAGGCATGTGTCACCACTCCTGGCTTAAATATAAATGGGATAAATATAAGCTATATAAAAGAATTAATGTAAGGGAGCCGCTGAGTTGGACTGGGAGTATAACTCCCAGTTATACATGTATAATCTCCTGGGATCATCCTTGAGTCTCTGAAAGAGGACTTGTCCTGGGTCTGGGAGGTCCGAATCTAATACAAAGCAAAGGTCAGAAAGTCTGCTCTGCTTCAGCATATTCCACTGACTGGTGTTAGGTTGTGTCTCTGGAAGCACCCAGCCTATTGGATGAAGGGAGCTGAGGACAAAGCACTAACCCCTTCCTTGCTCCCCCAGCTCTGACTCTGGAGTTACTCAAAGTAGAGGTGAAAATAACAGTGTTGGTAATAAATTTGGAAATGTCAAAATAAGTCACTGCAGTTTTCACTGCCAATTCTTTTCCTTTTTATTGAAGATTTCATTCATACCTGTGAAAAGCTCTGTCATGAAGGAGACTGTGGGCCATGCTCTCGCACATCAGTTATTTCCTGCAGATGCTCTTTCAAAACCAAGGTAAGTCTAAAGACTATTAGAATCGCTGTTGTCATTACCTTTTAAAATGGTGATTGCCCAGTTTCACCGTGGTGTGTGATTCACTGACCACCACCAGTGTACCATGGATAGGCTGGAAAGTGCAGGGACAGTCTTAGTGAGGCGGCATCACCAAGTGCACTTGTAAGGGAAGAAACAGCACTGCTGTGATTTAGCCACATGAGAGCTGGACATGGCCCACAAAGCTCCTCATTTCATTCTCGTCGGAGCTGAAGGCCAGTGGGCCCCAGGACCAGTCACAGCTTGCTAATTTGGTAGACTCTGAAAACTGTCATAGTCATGGTTGTAGTTTTATTGCCAGGAAAGGACACAGATTAGAATTAGTAGATGAAACATGTAGGAAAGAATCCAAGAAAGGACCAAATGTGAAGCTTCATCTTTCTTTCCACATGGAATCAGGACAGCATTCCCTTCTCTGTATCTGTGTGTGGTGATGTGTAGGGAATGTTCCAGTCAGGAAGGCTCACAAAAGCTGGTGGGTCTAGAATGTTTACTGTCATACTCTGTGACCCCTAAGACTGTTCACTGTGACAAGCCTATTTCTATGCCATATGTTCAGACTTTCCAGTTGACACAAACCAGATTCAAATAATGGCATTTAACCAAGACAGTACCTCTTGAGAGTCAAGTCCAGAAGGCAGATATCAGTTTGATTTTATTCCTAGGTAGTGTGTCTGGGCACACTAGAGAGAGGGACAGCTGGCCATTTTGGAGTTAGACTTTAGTGCCCATTTCTATCTTTAACCAGAAGAGTTAAAGATAGCTATCTTGGGATAGAGCCTTCTAAGTAATGAGCTGTCCTGTCATTTCAGCACCTATCAGGACTTCCTCTGAAGAGCTGGGGTGGAGACAGACCCCAGCATTTGATTGTTTTTCCTAAAGTGGCCAAGGTCTGGGCAACAACTGATTCCCAAATAATTTTGAGGACTTAGTTAGCCTCAGAGTAAAAGAAAAAAGAAAACAACACAACTTATATGACGGAAATTATTATGAGGTGTTTTTTTTTTTTTTTTTTTTTTTTTTTTGCAAGTCACAGTAAATGCCAGCTCTCAAATCACTTTCTACTTTGTCGATGCCAGATTAATGGCTGTCAAGGGGTTGGGGGTGTAGCTTAGCTTAGTGATCAAGCATGTAAGCCCAGAGTTCAGTCTCCAGACCCAAAAAAAAAAAAAAAAGAACAGGTTTGAGATGTTGTGATTTAATTAAGTCACTGATTTTGTAAATGCCCTCAGGTGTTCTTAGTGTCTTTTGTGAACAAGGGTTGCAAGTATGGTCAGACACAAACTACAAATAACTGTTGTATGCTTGCATTTCTGCTTTCTTGCTTCTCATTTGTGCTGTCCTTGTGCTCACTAACCCATGGCAATGCATATATTCTTCAAAGGCTTTGTAAATTGAAATTCTGAAACTCTCTATAGTTGACTATCAGTATGAATTCTATGAACCCTTTTGACAAGTTAAAGATTCTCTTCAGAAAGCTGATAGATATCATTGCCTCATCATTTAGCCATGTTGATTTTTCTCTTTGTTTTGTTTTTCAAGACAGGTTTTCCCTGTAGTCTGGCTGTCCAATAACTCTCTCTGTGGATCTCAGAGATCTGCCGCCTCTGCCTCTGGCCTCTGGCCTCTGCAAAGCATGGATCACTATGCCTGGCTACATGCATTTTTCACAAAATGTTTCTTGCAATGGGAGAAGGCAAATTTGTGGCAGTGTTGTTTTCTTACTCTTTCTTTTTCTTATTGGTTTGTATTTTGTTCTTTTGACACAGTGTCTCAGTAGCCCACACTGTACCTCCGAGGCTAGCCTTGAATTCAGAGCTCTTCCTGCCTCGGCCTCCAGAATGCTAAGATTATTGGCATCATGCCCAAATAAGAAGCTTCAGTTTTCTACACCTCTTCACATCTATTTACAGATCCACTTGCCAGTTTTGTAAAACAGAACCGTTTCTACAAAATGAGCCCAGGAGATGAAGCCTCTAGGCTCCTGCCACTTCATATGAACCGATTCAGTTCCCATCATCCTTACCACACATGTTCCACATGACCATGCCTCAGCAAATGGCATGGGATAAGCCTCTGGGGCTCCTCTCTCAGAGTTGAAACCACAGAAATAACGTTTCAACATTCAAAAGCCTGCTGTATTTTGTTTATGGTATTTTCAGGAGCACATTAAGTGTTTTACCATATGTTAAGTGATGGCAGACTATTACCTATTTTCAATGTTTAACCTTCTTTTATTTTTTAATGAATTAATTTTTTGAGACATTGTCTCAAAAAATTGTGTTGCTTGGGTATCAGGAATTTATTGTCTTGACCTGCCTCCCAAGTGCTGGGATTACAGGTGTGTAGCAGCATGCTCATCTTCAATTTTCCATTCTTACATCTGCTTTTCATGGGTTTTTCTGTCTGTGTCCTGGGTCAGGCAATCGTATTTTAATACCATTAGCCACCCCTTTCTTTTCAGACTTTGTAATTCCTAATCCTCTCTGAGTTTCAAGACCAGACCACAAAGATTGTTGGAATTGTATTGCATGAAACGTTGGGAAATCTGGCATCCTGTTGTGAGTCAAGCATACTGACATAATTGGGCCTGCTCCAGGCTGGGGTTGGTGAATAACTGTGTTATAATTTGTATTCTTCTGTAGGGCTCTTTTTAATTACTCCTAAAGTAGCTACTGTTTCTTTTTCTTTTTCTGTAGGAGCTTCCATGTACCAGTCTTAAAAGTGAAGGTATGACCGTGAAGGAGCACAAGGGAATTTTCTGGAATGAAGATAATGCCCTATGTATTCATAAAACATTGAGTTATGTGTTTGTCAAAATTCAGTGAGGAAACATTAAGATTTGTCCATTTAATTTATAACTGTTATGTTTATAGCTTATAGTAAGAGGAGAAAAGTCATATATTGAATTCTAATTAGTAGATTTCTTTTTTAAAAAGTTGAGCTAAATGCAGTCATGTCTACAGCTTACTCTGAAACACATTTTAAAAATAAATTGAAGTCAGGGGGTATGTGCCTACAGTCCCAGCATTCTGGGACAATTGAGAATTTGAAGCCTGGCTGAGTCTCTAGCATAGCAATTTCAGGCACACCTGCATTATATTTCTATATAGTTGCCAATTTTGAAATAAAAATAAGGCTGAGATATCTCAACTAGTAAAAGCTATACAAGCCGATGACCTGAATTCAACCCTAGAGCCCCACATAAGCCAGATATGCAAGATGGGAAGCATAGACAAGAGAATTGGCTAGACACTCAAGGGACAGCGAGTCTGAAAGCTACAGAAACAACAAAATACCTGCCTAAACGGGTGAAGAAAGAGAAAACCGATTCCCAAAAGTTGTTCTCTGACCTCTGCTTTTCTGTATTTTCAAATACAGAAATAATGTTTTAAAGGGGGCTCTCTAGAGATGTCCAGTGGTCAAGAGTGCTGGCTGTGCAGTCGTGAGAGCCAGTTAAGGAAGTAAAGGCATCATCTCCATGTTGTACTCTGAGCTCCGGGCAACCACATGTTGCTGGCTTCCAACCTAACGACAACAACTGGAGAGACTCAACCACAAAGGAATAGGCAGAGTTATAGAGGACATCTGAGGCACGCACCTGTATGTGTTCACACTCACACACATACACAAAAGCACAAAATCTTTTTTACATAAATAAAAGGGGAAACTGGAGAGATAACAGAGGTTAAGAGTACTGGCTGCTCTTCTAGCGGACCTAGGTTTGGTTACCAACGCCCCCAGGGGGCCTTAGAACAGGTTCTCTCACATATCCAGGGCTATTCTAGAATTCACTATGCATCTAAGAATAACTTTGAACTTCTGATCCTCCTACCTATACCTTCCGAGTCCTGGGATTACAGATGTGTACCACCATACTTGGTTTATCCAAGTTCTAGCCTAACCAGGGCTACACAGTGACAAAACAACTCTGACTGTCATAACTGGGTGTGAAGTGGGGTTTTTGTTTTCATGTTCTTAATGGCTAATGATGTTACACATTATATACCTTATGTTTCTATGACCATTTGTGTGTCTTTTGGGAAAAAAGATCTAAGTTATTTATTTTTATTTTTTTTTATTTTTTTAACTAAGTTGTTGGTCTTTCTGTTGCTATTTTGTAATATCCAATATCTGGATCTTGTATGCTTTTGAGGTATATGCTTTGCAAGCATTTGTTTTGTGAATTGTTGCCATTTCTTTATGGTGTCCTTCAGTGTCATACACAAAAGCTTTTTTGTTGTTGTTGTTGTTGAATCCAATTTATGTTCTCTGCCTTTTGTGTCTGCCTTAGGTGCTTAGGTGCCCTGGCCACCACCGCCTACTTCTCTTCCTCCTCTGTTCTTTTTTGGTGAGGGGAAGGGAGAATTGGACCCGTCTTTTCTTTTGTATGTGGTGCTAGGGATACACATGTACTCTATCTACAAAAGATGATAAAAGTGGTGCTAGGGATACACATGTACTCTATCTACAAAAGATGATTGCACCTTTTCTCTACATTCTTACCCATACCATGTATTAATCAGCTTCGGGGTTTTGTTGTTTTAACAGTTGAAAATAGTATTTTTAAATTATTTTCATCAGTAATTCATTTGTATTTCTTCAGCCTATAGTCACCCAGATATGTCTTGAATGAATGCTTACATCTTTTGCATGTTTATTTTTTTTCTTTAATTGGCTGTAACAGATGCTACATTTATGTGTGACAAGCGGTGTAACAAGAAACGATTGTGTGGACGACATAAATGTAACGAGATCTGCTGTGTGGTAAGTGGACTTGTCATTTGTTAGTGTTACCTGATTCCACTCATCTGGAAGCCTCAGTCCTCTGGAATGTGACCCAGATTTAGAAATCAACAGGAGTCCCTAAGCAGCAATGAGAGAGCTCTCGTCCCTGTGTGCACTCAGCAGGCACAGCCTTTTTTAGGCTTTTAGTGATACCCACTGGCCCAGAATAAGAAGAGTATGCATAGAGAAGGCCTCCAACCCCAGTCCTAAGACAACTTTATTTTTTCTTTTTAATATTTCTTTTTGTTTTAGTTTTGTGGGTTTGTGTCTGTGTTGGTCAGTTTGGGGATATGTATACGTGAGTGCGTGTACCTGCAGGAGCTAGAGGTGGTAGGTCCCCTGAAACTGGAATTATAGTTTTGTAGGCCACATTAGAGTGGGGAACCAAACTTGGGTCATCTACAAAGCAGTAAATTCTCTTAACTGTTGAACCATCTCTCCAGGTTCCAAGACAACTTTAGATAAGAATGGTCCTCTGGGAAAGTGACTGTGTTGCCCAGCACAGACTGGTGTGGAGTTAACAATTTGAGCTTTGGGTTTCATGCTTTCATTGGGCCAGATCAGAGGTCAAAATGAATTTGCAGGGTTCTCTTTGTTTTTTTAAACATAGGTCTCAATGTATTGCCCTAGTTGTCCTTGAAACTTAGTTGCCTTGTAAACCAGCTGACTTTGAATTTAGGCTGGATTCTTCTGCCTCTGCCTTTCTAGTGCTGCGATTAGTATCGTAAAGTCACCATGCCTAGCTGACTGTGGCTTTTTTAAAAGGCATAAGTTTCATTTATTTAAAATACTTATTTCTGGGATGGAGAGATGGCTCAGAGGTTAAGAGCACTGTCTGCTCTTCCAGAGGTCCTGAGTTCAATTCCCAACAACCTTAGATGGCTCCCAACCATCTATGATGACAACTAGTACCCTCTTCCAGCCTGCAGGTGTGCATGCAGGACATTGTATGCATCATGAATAAATAAATCCTTTTAAAAGGAAAGCACAGAGTCTATTTAAAAATATATAAAATACTTATTTCTATAGACTTAATTGTAGGACCACTACCTGACATTGTTATTGTGTTACATATATGTATATACACATATATAGCGAGAAAGAGATAGAGATGCTGTATTTGGCCTCTGATCCGACCCACTGAATATGTGTGTACATGTATCTATACAAATATATGTACACATATAGACAGATACATACAGTATGCATCAAACAAGGCAGACTAATACTAATAACGAAGTACAAGTTGGGTTTTTTGTTGTTTTGTTTTAATTTTTGTTTTTTGTAGCACTAGCTGGCCTGGAACTTACTTTATAGAAAAGTAGACTGGTTTGGCCTTAACTCACAGAGATCTGCCTATCTCTGCCTCTGCCTCCCAAGTGCTGGTATTAAAGGCATGCACCCTGATACCTGGCACAATATTGTTCTTTAAATTTTTATATTCTTCAGCTAGGCAGCCAGTTAAGTCAGTAAAGTGCATGTCTGACAAGCATGAGGACCTCAGTTTAAACCCTAGCACATATAACAAACGCTGGGCATAGTGGTATGTTCTTGAATTCCAGTGCTGTGGAGAACAGGACAGGCGAATCCCTGGAGCTTGGCCAGCCTAATGAATGAACTCCAGGTTAATGAGAAAAGGAAGCAGACAGTGTTCTGAGGATGACACCTGAGGTTGTCTCAGGCAGCTCCACACATTCACACACATAATATGAAAAAAAAAAAAAATTGTCTTCACAAAGTGAAAAGTGACTGTATTGTGTTTTATACCAAGGTTGATAAGTCAGTTTGGAAGCCTAAAGACTTCCTCTGATTATCAGAAATTTCAAACAAAAGCAGACACATGGGGCTGGAGAGATGGTTCAGCAGTTAAGAGCACTGTCTACTCTTCCAGACGTCCTGAGTTCAGTTCCCAGCAACCACATGATGGCTCCCAACCATCTATACTGAGATCTGATGCCCTCTTCTGACATGCAAGTATACATGCAGAGCACTCATATATGTAAAATAAATAAATCTTTAAAAAAAAACCAGCAGATAGTGTAGTGAGACTCATGGGCAGCAAGTGACTAATCATTCCTGTCTTCCCTCCTTCCCACACATCCTTTCATTCATCAATGTGTACACTTTTTTTCATCTTGTTTGTAAAATGGAGAAAATATCCTGAACAAATAGAAATCTCTCCTCTTAGGACAAAGAGCACAAGTGTCCTTTGATTTGTGGGAGGAAACTCCGTTGTGGCCTTCATCGGTGTGAGGAACCTTGTCATCGAGGGAACTGTCAGACCTGCTGGCAAGCCAGTGAGTATTTTCGTTGTGTACTTAGTTTCTGGAGCTGGTCGTAGTGGCACATGTCTTTACTCCCAGCACTAGGGGTCAAAGGCAAGCAGATCTTTGTCAGATTGAGGTTGCCTGGTCTACACAGTGAGTTCCAGGACCACATGTAGACAAAGCTACATAGAAACCCCTATCTCAAAAACAAAAGTTTCCTAGAAACTTTTTGAGTAGCTTGTTTGCTTAGATTGATAAGGGTTATTGGACTAAGCCTTACTATTTCAAACATCTTGAGATTTTTTAGTTATTCTTAACCAAACACAGTAGTGCATTCCTATAATGAAAGTACAGAGAACCATTAAATAAATACATATCTATATGTATTATTATATCCATGTATACAAATTATGAAGGCTTTTTTTTTTTTTCCATCTATTCCCTCAGGTTTTGATGAGTTAACCTGCCACTGTGGTGCCTCTGTGATCTACCCACCAGTTCCCTGTGGGACTAGACCTCCTGAGTGTACCCAAGCCTGTGCCAGGAGCCATGAATGTGACCATCCAGGTGAATCACTCTGTTTTGCCATACCTTGTGTCCTACTCATACCCTGTCCTTTAGAATAGAATGTTGCAGTGTAACTGCAGAGTACTCTGGCCACGCTGGGTCAGCTGTTCCTTGCTCCTCTGCTGCTGTGAGGGTGTATCTATGATCTAAGCCATAGCCAGAACACATAGCATGCCCAGTTCTCCTTTCTTTAGTCCTGAAGCTGTCAAGCACATCCAGCAGTTTGGAAGAAACCCTATTTTGTTTTCTTTCAGAGACTTCTCTTTCTTTTTTACCTCTACTTTTGGTGCATATGTTAACTTAGTTATAGCCAGTGAGCTAGCGGGGGGGGGGGGGGTGGACGACGGACATGCGTATTCCTGTGCTTGACGCCCTGAACTCAATTTCCTGGTCCTTAAGGTGGAAAAAGAAAACCAATCCTGACAGCAAATTATAAAAGAATTTAAGCCAAAAGGTTGATATTAAGTCAGCTATTATGGCACTTTTTTAAAAGATTTATTTTATTTTTAATGTGTATGTGTGTGGGTATGTACATAAGTGCAGAACAGAAGTCAGTATCAGATCCCCTGGAGCAGAAGTTCCGGGTGGTTGATAGCTGCCTGTTAGAGTCCTAAGAACTGAATTAGTCCACTGAGCTATTTCTCCAGCTTTCCATTATGTTACATTTTAATAATTAATTTTCTATATGAATATATGTGTGTATTTTATGTATATTTTCCTTTTTTTCTTAGACTTGTTATTCTGAATGTAATGATTTTAAACTTGGCTTTTTTTTTTTTTTTTTTTAAGTGTACTTTGTTTTCTGACGAGTTGAGAGAGTCTTAGTTTGTAGCCAGCTTGACCTCCAACTTGCCATGTCTTATGCTGGCCTCAGATTCTTGATCCTGAATGTTGAGGTTACAAGCATACAGCACCATATCTGAACAATGTAATACCAATTTGTATTTACTCTTAATTATTTTAAATTTTATTTGTAAATACACATGTGTACATTAATGTGGAGATCAGAGGACAGAAGGCAAGAGTCAGTTCTCTCTTTCTGCCATTTAGATCCTGAGGCTAGAGCTCAGGTTGTTGGATTTGGAGACAAACGTCTTTATCCACTGAGCCATCTTGCCCCCCAATATAGATTTATTTAACTTTATGTTTATGTGTTTGTCTGTCTATCTAAGAGTTGCATGCAGTGTCCACTAAAGAAGAGGGTGTTGTATCCTCTGGATCTGGAGTTACAAATGATTATTAACTGCCATGTAGCTGTTTGGAATCAGACTGAAGTCTTCTTAACTGCTGAGCCATCCCTCCCTCTCCCGAACATTATTTTTAAAATATCAGTAGAGTGACCTATTAATTAGTGGTTCTCAACCTTCCTAATGCTGCAAACCTTAAATACAGTTTTTCATGTTGTGGTGAACCCCAACCATTAAATTAGAGCTACTAACTCTAATTTTGCTGCTGTTATGAATGCTCTTAGACAACCCTTGTAAAGGGGTCATTTGACTCCCCTCTCCTACAAGGGGTCACAACCCACAGGTTGAGAACCATGGTGTTACTGGCTAGGCCACCATTTTTCGTTGATGGACAATTGTTTTTAGTTTTTCTTGGTCTGCTCAGCTTGGTTGCTAGCTGTTGTCTACATCATATTTCCTGAGGAGACATCTACTCCGACTTGGTGAACCAATGAATTTTATTGGTGTTTATAGGAATAGAAATGTCTCAGTGATGGCTGATGTAGTTGTCACCCCAGCATAGGTGACAACTCACAAAAGCTGGGAACCTGGAGCACATTGCACACTGCAAGTTCAGTTGGTCAAAGCCTCCACCAGGCAGCTGGTCTTCTCACAGTGTTTTTGCAACTTGGGCTGTCTCAGAGCGACTCTCTGGTGTCTCTGTGTTGTTCACTCTAGGAGGGAGAGAGGGACCAACCTAGTTCAGTTCCAACCTGAAACTATTTTGAGTCTTCAGGCTTAAGGATAGACTATTTCAATCTTAGAGAAAACTGATACACACTAGTGCATTATTTCATTTACCAACCCCTAGGAAGTAACTCAAGGCACCAGATCCAATACACTAAGTCCAGCCGTATGACTTGAACTTAAAATTAGATGACCAGCTTTCAGTTTTTAAAGTAAACAGCTTTCAGTTTTTAAAGTAAACATAGTAAAACTGAACTAAACAAATTTGTCTGGAAGTGAAAAGCCCTTTTCTGAGAATCTTAGAATAGTGTGGTTTGTAAGTTCCTTTCTTGGTAGTCATACCAGCCCACTTCCCACCTAGCCCCTCTTTCCTACCAACTTGACCTGCTTTTGTTAGCATTTGTTTTCATTTTCTTGAGTGTCTTTTGAATGTGTAGCATGGTGTCAGGCAGAGGGAGCCTTAGAGGATGAGAGAACTCTCCCATTATGCTCAAAACCATACATAGAGATGGGCAAGGTGGCAAGCCCTGTGTTGGAACGCGAAAAGACATGAGGTAGGAAGCTCAGAGTAGAGTACTTACATCAGTGGCACTAAGTGGTACAAATCATTTTTAAAAAAAATTATTTTGCTTACATGTATGCCTGTGCACCATTTATTCCCTGGAACTGAACTTACAGATTTGGTTGTGGACTACCATATGGGTGCTAGGAATTGAACTGGCATCCTTTGGAAGAGCAGCCCACAGTAGAAGCATTTACATAGAATAAGTGACAGATGTCTGGACATTGGTTAGCAGTTGTAGTGTAAAATAAAACTAAAAATCCAAAACAGAACAGCAGACCCAATGGCTCTCTTGGGGATGATAGCAAGGCTACTCTGTTCTTTAAATTCAGCGTGCCTTTTTCCCAGTTTAGCGTTTATGTGTGTGTGTGTTTTCTGTATGTATTGAGTGCTGGCAAAGACAAGAACAGGGCACTTGATTTCCTAGAGTTACACCTGATTGTGAGCCACTGATATGGGTGCTGGGACCTAAATGTAAGTCTTCTGGAAGAGCAGCAATGACCATTGAAAGAAAGTCCTGACTCTAGAAGTTTGATGTTACACACCAGTTAGAATGACCAAATTATTTCTAAAGTTATATTTCTATTTTGCAGTATATCATTCTTGTCATAGTGAAGAGAAGTGTCCCCCTTGTACTTTCCTAACTCAGAAGTGGTGCATGGGCAAGCATGAGGTAAGTTTCTCTCCTAGCTCTTCTTTGTTTCAGTCAGAAATGTATAATTTAATTGCTTAATCGTTTATTTCTGTTATCATCTTTTCATTAAAATTTACCAGGGCCTGGCAAAATGGCTCAGAAGGTAAAGACACTTATCATTCAAATCTGACAACCTGAGTTTAATCCTTTTAACTTAGCACACATACATGCATGCTAAATACACTCAGTAATAATAAAGTAAAATAAATTTTGAAATTTATTTATTTCATGTGTATGAGTGTCCTTCATGTATATTTGCATGTATGTCTGCGTGCCTGGTGCCCATGGAGGCCAGAAGAGGACATCAGGTCTCCTGGAACTATAGCCACAGGTGGGGTTGTGAGCTGCTGGGTGCTGGGTGTGAAACTTGGGTCCCTAGAACAGCTAGCTAGCTGTTAGTAATCGTTAGTAAATGTTAGTAAAACGCTGAACCGTTTCTCTAAACCTGTTCTGTCATTTTAAAATCTGATTGAAACCAAGAAATGCACCTGCGTTGACCATGAGACCACATGTGGGAACTAACCTGGGTCTTCTGGAAGAGCAGAATGTGCTCTTAACTGATGACTCATCTCCCAGCCCCCACACAAACTTTTTTAAGGGCACATTGTGGCCAGCAAGATGGGTTGGTGGGTTAGGGGAACTTGCTGCCAAACCTGATGACCTGAGTGTGCTCCCCAGAGCCATATGGTGAAAGGAAAGAACCAACTCCAACAAGTTGTTCTTTGACCTCTGTGTATGTACACATGTGTGTGCACGCACACACATTAAGTAGATGTGGAGGATGAACATGATCATCAAAATACATTGTACACGAGTGTGAAATTCTTCAAGAGTACATTTTAAATAGCATATAAACAAGGCTGCAAGATGGCACTTACTGGTCTTCCACTGGAAGAGTTCCCAGCACTCACATGGCAGTTCACAGCATTTGTCACTCCACTTCTCCACTTAAAGGAATCCTTTGCCATCTTCTGGCCTGAAAAGGTGCTTACCCAGCCTGGCACCGGAGCTCAATCCTGGGATCACATGGTGGAAGAAGAGACCCAGCTCTCTCAAAGTATCCTCTGACCTCTGCAGATTATAGATAGCTGTGTTTTTCTTTGTTTGCTGTGCTGGGGACTAAACCAAGGGCTTTGCACTCTGGGTGTATTGGTTAGTTTTAAATAACGTGATAAACCTACAATGACCAGAGAAGAGAAAATTACTTAGAACAGGTTGACCTGTGGCTTTGTCTGTGGAGAACTGTCAGTTGTTAAAGTATGAGAAACCCCAGTGCACTGTGGAAACCTAGGCATGGGTTCCTGAACTGTGTCAGAGTGGAGATCAAGCTGAGCAGCAAGTAAACAAAGAACCAGACAAGCATTTCCCTTTCTCTCAGCTGTGGATGGGATGTGATAAGCTTCTGAGTACCTCCCTGGTTTCTCCTGCCATAATGGATTTAATTTGGAATTGTAAGCTAAACCATTTCCTACCAATGTGACTTTTTCTTAGGCTATTCTGTCACAGCAATATAAATGAGACTAGAACAGACACTGAGGAGTGAGGTTGTTGCTGTGATAAATCTGACCATGTTTTTGGAGGAGAAATATGGAAGACTTTGGAACTGGACTCATGAGTGCTGTTGGCAGAACTGAATGGGCCATCCTAGTGGAAGCTTGGAATAAATATGTGCCCTGTGAGGACTGATTCTTGAGGTTTCAGAGGGAAGCAGGGACTTTATCAGGAGTTGGGCCTTTTCTTATAATATTTTGGCTAATAATCTATGTGTGCTGATCAGACTAAGTCTTAAGAAAAGCCATGATTGATGAGGAGAAACCTACCATGTCTCCCAGAGACAGTAGGGTTCTTGGGGTCAGCACAAAGAGGGAACATAGCTGTTGTCCAGGGGCCAGGCTACAGCTCAGGCCTGCAGCAGAACTTGACATTGTAAGTTACCACATGATGCTGGTTTGAAGGCACAAAGGGTCATGGAGAGCAGCTGAAGCCAGACAACGTGTAGCAAGGTCCAAGTCCCTACAAAGAGTCCTGGAGAGGCCATTGGTGAAGTTGAAGTCTCAGTAGCAGTGGAGATGCCACCGAGAGCTGCTAGTGTGGAATGGATCCAACCTAAAAGAAGCTATGTGTTCTGTTGAAGGAGTTGAAGAACTGAGGCTGCCTAAGCCCTTGGGAGCCTGGAAGATTACATTATGACTGAGTTCTACGTATTGGACATTGATCTGCAGGATTTGGATTTACAATGCAGGATTTGGTTTTGCTTTAGCATAGCTGCTTTTATGCCCTAGTTCTTCCCTTCTGGAATAAGAATGTTTTAAGTATGTAACTTGTTCTTTATTTTGCAGGAGCTCACAATTAAGAAACTTTGGACTTTTAAAGAGACTTTGGACTTTTGAAGTGTTGGAATTTTTGAAGACTTTGGGGGGCTTTTTTGGAGTTGGACTATATTTTATACTAAGATATTACCATGAGATTTGGGGACAAGAAATGAAAACTTACTGCTCAAAGTGACGTATTTGTGTGTTATCTTGAAAAGGGATGAATTGTGTTGGTTTAACTGTCAACTTGATGCAACCCAGAATCACCCAAAAAGAGGGTGCTAATGAGGAACTACTTAGATCAGATTTGGCCTATGGGTGTGTCTGCAGGTGTTTTTCTTGATTGTTAATTGATTGGGAAAGATACAGCCCACTGTGAGAGGCACTGTTCCCTAGGCAGAAAACCCTAAGCTGTATGAATGGAGAAAGCACGATGAGCAGCAAGCAAGCAACATGCATGTATCCATTTCTCTCTTCCCTTGACTGTGGATATGACTAGCTACTTGACTTTCCTGCCTTGACTTCAATGCAATAATGAACTGTAACCTGGAATTGTAAGCCAAATAAATAAACTCTTTCCTCCTCTGTGTTCTTTTTGTCAGGCTATTTTATCACAGCAACAGAAATAGCAAGGGTCCTGGGACTGGACTATATCCCATGGATGTGTGATACATGCTTCTCCTACTCCAACATATTTTGTGACCTGTTCTTGTTACCTCATAGCATAACTCTTGATATCTATAACATGTTTTGTGTAGATGAATGCTTTATCTGCATGTATACCTGCATGCAAGAAGAGGGCATCAGATTCCATTATAGATGGTTGTGAGCCATCATGTTATTGCTGGGAATTGAACTCAGGACCCCTGGAAGAACAGACAGAATAGGCATTTTCTGCAATTAATTATTTTTTGTGGTAGTTGTTTTTTGTTTGTTTATTTTGAGACAGGATTTCTCTGTGTAGCCCTGACTGTCCTACAACCCACTCTGTATCACAGGCTGCCTTCAGACTCAGAGATCCATCTACCATTGCCTTCCAAGTGCTGGGATTAAAGGCATGAGCCACCACACCCAGTCTCTTTTGGTAGTTCTTAAGTCATAGCCCTTCACATTCCCTCTCTATAATGTTCTATAGTGTGTGTGTGTGTGTGTGTTTGCTTTGAGGCAGGATTTTATATAGCTCAAATTGGCCTCAAACTTGCCATGTAGCCAAACATCATCTTCATTCAGTCAATAATTGAATACCTGCTTTATGTCAGGTAACAGGATAAGTGTAGGATAACTTGGAAGTTAACAAAACTGACACACCCTGCTTTTATGGATCTATCATTCAGGAATGTGTGGACAGATAGAAACAAACCATTGCAAGTAGAGTTATGTGCAGAATAAAGAGTCCTGGGGGGACATCCTGCCAAAGAAAGGCATTCTAGACGAAATAACACTGTAAAGGGCACTAAGATATAATAAGCAAATCATATGAGGGATGAGTGACAAAAGCACAGAACAGTATCCCTGACTCCAAAGCAATTGGAAGCATGTATGTTCTAGATCTGGAGGCCTCTTCAGAGCTAGACATCTAGAAGTTAGATGTCACAGGAGCTGGATGTGGTAACACGTGCTTGTAATTTTTGCATTGGGAAGGCTGAGAGAAAGATCGAGAGTTTGAGGCCAGCAAGACTCCGTGTCAAAATAAGAAGTCATGTGTTAATAGAATAAAAATTGACTCCAAGCCAAGTGTGATGACTAAGTGCCTTTAATCCCAGCAGAGGCAGAACCAGGTGGATCTCTGAATTTGACCCCAGCCTGATCTGCAAAGCATGCCCAGGACATCCAGAGCTCTGTTACACAGAAAACCCTGCCTCGAAAAATAGAAAACAAAAAGTCTCCAAATTTCAAGGGCTGTTAAAGCATTTTAGTGGATATATAAAAGTAACCTTGAAGTTGATCATAGTAATCCCAGCACTTGGGGGAGTGAAAGCGGGAGATTGAAGAGTTAAAAGCTGGGACTGGAGAGATGCTCTTCCAAAAGGTCCTGAGTTAAATTCCCAGCAACCACATCGTGGCTCACAAGCATCTATAATGAGATCTGGTGCCCTCTTCTGTCATGCAGGTACACATGCAGGCAGAACACTATATATAATAGATAGATAGATAGATAGATAGATAGATAGATAGATAGATAGATAGATAGATAAAGCTTTAAAAAAATAATTAAAAGTCAATCTATACTATTAGATCCTGTTTCAAAAAAAAAGTAATCTTTGATTAGTAATAAATTTCTGGTGTGTTTCCAGCAATGGGAGGCCTAGAAGCAGGTAATTTCTCAAGAAATAAAGTGAATTGAGAGTTCCTGTTTCCTCTTCATTTTTAAAGATTTCTGTGTGTGTAAGAGAGATAGGGAAAAGGGTTATGTGCCACAGAGTTGTGTGTGGAGGTCAGATGACAGCTTGCAGGAGTTGCTTCTCCTCCTGTATGGGTCCTGGGAACTGAATTAAGTGTTTGGCTTGGCAGCACATGCTTTTATCCGCTGGGCCAACTTGCCAGTCCTTCCGCCTTCCTTCCTTTTCACAGGGTTACCCGAGGTTATGAGACCATCAGCTGGGACATGTGCTGGAATAGTTGGGCAGTCACATGATACGGCCCTGCAGTGGTGCCAAGCACACCTCTACTAGTTTCTCAACTCAGCCAAGAGACTGGGTGATGACATGATCTCCTCCTAAATTGTATTAGTAGTTTCGGGGAGAGGAAGGAAAAGTTGGAATGTTAAAACAGGGTCTTGCTGTCTAGTTCAGTCTCACTTCAAACCCAGTCGTCCTGCCTAAGCTCTTGAGTGTGCTAGGATACTGTGGTTACAGCATTTTTAAAATATCCCCCATTTACCAGGTCTTGTCTGTTTATTACCCACCTTGGTAAGTTTGTTGGGTCACACACGGCTGTTGCCACAGCTTTATCCTTAAACAGCTTCTGTTTGTCTTTCTTTCCTAACCACTCGGATACTTAGATTTTGAAAATCCGTTGCCAGGCAGTGGTGGTACACACCCTTAATCCCATTACTTGGGAGGCAGAGGCAGGTAGATCTCTGTGAGTTTGAGGCAAGCCTGGGCTCTTGGAGATCCTGTCTCAAGAAACTCTTAAACAGTGCTAGCCACATTGTTCAGCAGATAAAGGCGCCTGCCAGAAAGCCTGATGGCCTAGGTTCAGTTCCTGGGACCCACATAGTAGAAACAGAGAAACAAGTCCTGCAAAAAACTTACATACGTTTGTTTGTTTGTTTGTTTGTTTGTTTGTCTGTTTGTTTTTCAAGACAGGATTTCTTGTGTAGCCTTGGCTGGCCTCAAACTCAGAGATCCACCTTCCTCTGTCTCCTCAAGTGCTAGTATTACAGGTGTATTTCACCCCACCCAGCTGCAAACTCTTCTTTAACCTCTCATGGATACCGTGGCACGCACACACTAAATTAATACATGTCAAAACAACATTCAGTTCATTTACAAAAGAGCCTAAGGTCTAGGAACATAAGTCAGTGGTACAGTATTTGCCTGGGGCTCTTGGTTCAGTCTTAGTATTGCCAAAAAATAAAGGTAAAAGAATGCATTCTAAGAGTGAAAACTCACCCAGAACCCACACAAAGATGAGAATCTGGCTCCTTCTGTCTCTCCTAGTTACGAAACAACATCCCCTGTCACCTGGTTGATATCTCTTGCGGATTGCCCTGCAGTGCCACGCTACCCTGTGGGATGCACAAATGTCAAAGACTCTGTCACAAAGGAGACTGTCTTGTGGATGAGGCCTGCAAGCAGCCCTGTACCACACCCAGAGCTGACTGTGGCCACCCCTGTATGGCACCCTGCCACCCCAGTTTACCCTGCCCTGCGTCAGCTTGTAAGGCCAAGGTAAGTGTTAACTCGACCACTCGTGAATCCAGAGTTGACTTCAGTGGCCCCTGTATATATGTGCATCTAGAAACTGCCAGTCGTTAAGGGAAGTCATACAGTCTGCATGATTTGTGTGAGGTGCTGGTGCTGAACCTAGTGAGCAGGACAGATAACAGCTCAGTGATGACTCAGGCAGTTGGGACTGTGCTCCCCTGGGGGAGTAATTAGGGCCTCGTGGAAGGTAAGTGGGAGATTCAGCTTGGTTGATCTGGAGTCATCGAGGCTTGGACCTTCGTCAGGTGTGTACACTGGATTCGGTGGGGCAAGCTGCCTTCTAGATTTGTCCTTTGAACTGGGAGTAAGAAGAGAAGTAGTTTCCAGAAAGGGGTGCTATGACTTGGGCCTACACCACGTAGCATGCCCATTGCCGCTTCATCAGTTTCCAGTTGTGCTCTCCTATGCTTTGATCTGGAAAAGGCTTTAAAAGGAAACATGCCTGGTTCTCACCCAGTTCTCATAACTAATACTTCAGGTGGAGTTACAGTGTGGATGTGGGAGAAGAAAGGAGATGGTGATGTGCTCTGAGGCGTCCGGTACTTATCAGAGGTCAGTGCTTACATGCATTCTCAAAATTGCTGGGTCTGCTTGAAGGGTACTCATGTTTCTCTTCTCTAATCCCAGAGACATGCTAGGCAGACGGATGCTCTGCCGCTGAGCAATAGCTCCAGCCCTGGGAAGTTGATGGCTTTTGTCATTGCTGTGGGTTCTGTGAAGTTTTGCATGTGCACACATGAAAGCAAAAGGACATCTTGGGAGAGTTGGTTCTCTACCTCTACCGTGTGGGTCCCAGGGATCAAAATGAGATTTCCAGGCTTGGCTACAAGCATATTTTTACCTGTTGAGCCATCTTGCCAGTCCCTTAGAACTGTTTGTTTGTTTGTTTGTTTGTTTGTTTGTTTGTTTTTGAAGTAAGATTGTACATCTAGGGCTGGAGAGGTAGCACAACCGTTAAGAGCATTTATTACTCTTCCAGAAAGCCTGATTCTGGATCCCAGGCAGCTCCTGATGAGGCATAACTCCAACTTCAGGGAATCCAGTCACCTCAGACACCCACATAAACACATGCACAGATGATAATTAATTAAATAAATGAAATAATAAATCTTTAGAAAATGGTTATTCTAATGTATCTGATGTGCTTTTAAGTGCCTTTCTGGGCTGGTGAAATGGCTCAGCAGGTAGCAGCTTGTGCAAATCTGTTAACCTGAGTTCCAACCCTGGAGGGACATTTCTTACCCTCAAAGGATGAAAAAGAACAGATAAACGAGTGGTCGTCTGACCTCCACATGTGCATTATGCATGTGCACTGCATCAGCACACACACGCAATCATTAATATACAGTAATGAAACTAAAAATATGTTACTGCCTTTCTTTCTGATAATTCATAAAAGAATTCTGTGAGCCCTCGTGGTAGCACATGCCTTTAATCCCAGCACTCAGGGAGGCAGAGGCAGGTGGGTCTCTGTGAGTTCCAGGACAGCCTGGTCTACAAAGTGAGTCCAGGACAGCCAAGGCTACACAGAAAAACCCTGTCTAGGGGGGAAGGGAGGAGAAGGAAATATTTTGCTTTCTCTTTTCTCATGCTTTCCTCCCCCTTTTCATCTAATTACAGCATAAGATAGAAAGGAAGGTGTCTTGAAGTTAGGTAAGGTGGTTTAATACCTTACTGCCTTTCCTTGTTGCTGGCACAGGTAAGGTACGCTGTCTCATCACAAGCATAGGCTCTCTGATCTAGTAAATATCCTTACGACCTCCTAAAATATTGACACCCATATGGTTACACAGATCTGAGAACAGAGGTAGGCTATAAAAGGCTATATACATCTCTAACTAGACATGAAGGCATGCCAAAGCTATAGGACAGGCTTACACACGTATCTGATTGGCTGTTAGTTGGTTTTGTTCATTTGTTTTTGGAGACAGGGGGTTTTGATGGGGTTTTTTTGTTTGTTAGTTTTTTCCTTTTGATTTTTCAAGATAGGGTTTCTCTGTGTTACAGCCCTAGTTGTCCTGGAATTCACTTTGCAGACTAGGCTGGCCTCAAACTCACAGCGATCCTCCTTCCTCTACCTTCCAAGTGCTGGAATTAGAGTGGGCCACCACCACTCAGCAGAGACAAGGTTTTACTTTGTAACTCTAGCTGACCTGAACTCACTGTGTATAACAGGCTGTCCCCAACTCAGAGATCTGCAAGCCCCTGGGGCTAAAGGTGTATGCCATCATGTCTTGCCTGATTGTCTGTTGGGCGTTGGCCTGGATGTTCTGGAGATAGACATGGTTCTGTTAACTCTTCACTTCTTGTACAGCTACTCAGAATTGAACTGAGGGTGTATGCCATAGTGTGTCAATAGTTTACATGTACTACTTCAGTGAACACTGATGACAGCTGAGCTTCTAGAATCATGTAAGCTGTCCTGTAGTTGGTGGGTTCTAAGGGAAGCTTCTGTGTCCCTAGTACGGTGAGGTTCCTAGGATCCTGTAGTGCCTCATCTTCCTTTTCTGTATTTCAGAATAACTGCTATTTCTATGGCCTCTAAAATAACAGACATGCATCTTGGAGACTCAGTGGAGACCAACAAGTTCATTACCAAGAAAGAAGTACAGCGAGCCAGGTAATTCTGGAAGCCTGTGCCTTCTTCCTCCAGTTAAGCAGTCTCTGCAGGAATCCGTATATCTCAGCCCTCCGCAGTAGAGAGCCCACACAGTGGGTATCCAGCAGACTTGGGTATTGAGACTCAGCACAACAGCAATGAGCCCTGCTTGGGACACTACAGGACCAAAGTCAGGTTTCCAGGTCTCACTTCAGTCTGCTGACAGAAGGCAGAGTCCTGAATTTGTGTAGCTAGACCCACAGAACCCAGATCCAAAGTGGTGACTGTGTCTAGAAAGGGGAGTGGGGATCAGTCTGAAGCCTCCCAGGGGCTGCTAGGCTCCAGGAGGCTGCCCATCCTCACTTGTAAAGGACCCATTGAGCCAACAATGGAGGCTTAGGGAACACTGTAACTTTCCTCTGGTGGGGGTGGGGTGTTAGTGAAGCCTGAAAAACACATGGCCTCATCACTGCTTTCTGGTCCTTAGAAGGGCTGCAGTGTTCTCCTATAGTCCACCTGCAATGTTCTTACTAGATAGGAGCTGTAGAGCTGGGCCCTGACTACATGTTTCATTTGTTTATCAAGGCTGCAGTGTGATGAGGAGTGCTCTGCCTTGGAAAGAAAGAAGTAAGTAGTTTCCATAGCTTGCTACAGACTTCTCGAGCCCTGTGGAGCTAAAGGGAGGAGCAACCCCTCTTTCACTCAGCCTCTGTTCTGAGTCTTAACTGCTATCGGCAGAGGAATGTGGTCCTAAGAGTTGGATTGTCTAAGATAAATCATTCAGGTAATTTCAGCACACTCAGAGATGTGAGCTGTGTAGTTTTGTCGTGATGTAAATTACACATTTCACGCAAGCTTATTTTGTGACCAGCCACCTTCCTGATTCAGCAGAGGTAAGAGAGGCTATGAAAAATGTTGAATGGGTTTTCTGTTGCAGTGTAACATAAGGAGCTGAGAAGATAATTCAGTCTATAAGATATTTTGCCATCCAAGTATAAAAACCTGGATTCAGGCCCCTAGCACCCAAGGAAAAGTTGGGCATGACACCTATAATTAAGCATGGGGAAGGTAGGAACCAAAGGAAGCCTGGGGTCTCCTAGCCAGCTAGTAGCCAGATCAGCAAGTTCTGGATGCAAGGAGAGACCTTGTCTCAAAAAATAAAGCAGATCCCGGACTCTAGAGGCAGAGGTAGATGGATCTTGTGAGTCTGAGGCCAGCATGGTCTACATAATGAGTTCCAGGGTAGCAAGGGGTGTGTAGAAAAACTCTGTCTCAAAAAGTAAAATAATGAAGTGCAGACTGATCAAGGAAGTACCCAACATCAATCTCTAGCCTGCACAGGCACAGTATAAGCCAGGTGTGGTGGTGCACACCTGTACGCCAGCACTTGAGAGACTGAGGCAGGTCCATCCTGCCATACAGTGTTTTCCTGTTTCAAGACAACACAAAAAGCCAGAATGTCAGCATGTGCCTGTAGTCCCAGTACTTGGAAAGTGGAGGCAAGACAATAAGAAGTTCAAGTCCACCTTTCTCAGGGCTCTGATTTCCCTAAGGGGAATCATGAATGCAGTTCTCCAGCAAGATGGCCCTCCACTTCTATCACTTCTGTTTGACACACAGCTGTGATGAATCTCCAGGATTCAAGGCTGAAGAAAAAAAGACTAAGTCCAAAAGGTTGTTATTTGTATGATTATATATACATACATATTTATATATATGTATATTTGTATGATTATATATACATACACATATATACATACATATGATTATATATACATACATTTATATATACATATGTATGATTATATATACATATGTATGTATTATATATGTGTGTATGTATATATAATCATACATTACAGAAATTTAAATGATAACATTACAGAAATGAGGACTAGACCAGCCAGATCAGATACTGAGCAGGGGCAAAAAGAAAAAAGCAAGTGGGCATAGCTGTTAAAAGGCAAACCAGCGGGATCTTTGCAATAATGGAAATGTCCTGTGCCCCTACATTGGTGCCAGTGTGTTCACTGTAATACTGTACTGCATGTTTCCAAGAAGTTAGCATAGGTAGAAACTGGATAAAATGTTGATGGCATCTCTTCATAGTATTTCTTGTCACTGCACACTAATATACAATTATCTAAAATAAAATGCTTACTTATAAGAAATTTAATCAAAAGATTTGAAATGATCTCTTTTATATCCTATTAATAATAAATTAAGTATTGTAATTTCTTTTGTACTTCAGGGAAAAAAAAAAAAGAGGAAGTTCAAGTCCTTCCTTGGCTCTTAATGAGTTTGAGCCAACCTGGAGTACATGAGATCTTGTCTCAAAAAAACAAAATGTGTCCAGGGTGATTTCTGTAGTAAAAAGGGGTGGAAGTTCTTGATGTGTGTGAAAACATGTGCTGAGACTCCTATAATCTATAGTAAGCTAATGTTTATCTCTTACTTCACCAAAGTCATAAATTAAACTCTATCATAGGTTTGTATGTATAGAAAGCAACCAGTATAGGGCCAGGGATGTAGCTCAAAGAGGTCCTATCTCAAAAACCAAGGTGGAGCTGGGCATGGTGGGACACACCTTTAGTCCCAGCACTCAGGGATACAGAGGCAGTCAGATCTCTATGACTTCAATCCCAGCCTGATGTACAAGAGTCCAGGACAGTGAAGGCTATGCAGAGAAACCCTGACTCAAAAAAGTAAAAACAAAACAAGGTGGACACCATGGAAGAAAACACCCAAGTTGTCTGCATGCACACATGTACATTAAAGCCAAAATGTTTTGGATTCAGGCATCTCTTGGGAATCTTGAAACTAACCACCTGTAAATAAGGGAGAAATGCTGTATAATTTTCCTGTTGTCTTGTCCTTGTATCTGCTTATTTCTCGATCACTTTTAGGAGGTTGGCAGAGGCATTTGACATCAGTGATGATTCTGATCCTTTCAATTTGCGTTCTTCAGCATCAAAGTTCAGTGACAGTTTGAAAGATGATGCCAGGTAAGCAACTGATTATCCACTTTCCTAGCCTGTGGTTCATGAGTGTGTCTATCTAGTATTATAAGATATGGTAGTTAACATGTTTCCTTCCATTATTAAGCCAGATAAAGTTAACTTATGTTGTAAGAAATCACATGTTTAGCTGTCCCTTAGTTGAGGGGTGGTCCCCACAATAGGAGTCTAGGCCTACCAAGGGCTACTCAGGTTCAGGTTGTACTGAAAATGAATGGCTGAGCCATGTCTCATCCCTGCCTCACAGTCACAATCATAAGTTCCTTATCAGGGGCAGTATCATCTCCTTTTCTGGCTCTCTGGTGGCTGTTTCTCCTCCTCCTTTTCTCCTATCTGTCTCTTTTCTTTGATGTTTTGCGACACTTCCTACTATCTGGCAGCTCTTCGCCTCTGCACACCTTCTGCCAGCATTGTCCTCTCTCTACTGTGTAGGCAGAAGGGGGGTGGAAGAGGTTCCCAGAAGAGCAAGAACAGATGAAATTAACTGATGATTTCTCATTTCAGGAAAGACTTAAAGTTTATCAGTGACGTTGAGAAGGAAATGGAAACACTTGTGGAGGCCGTGAATAAGGTTGAAGTAAACATGTCCAATAGGCATTTCTGAGACCAGCTTGATTAAAAAAACAAAACTAATACGTTTCAGAAGTAGTGGTAGCCTAGAGGGTTGTAGGAAATGTTTGTAGGAAAAGTTTGCAGATTCCCAATGCCCAGACATGGAAACTTAGGTTGTTTCTTTCATTATAGATAACCTTTATCTGGACATGGTGGCACATGCCTGTAATCCCAGCACTCAGGAGGCAGAGGCAGGTGGATCTCTGAGTTCAGTACCAGCCTGGTCTACAGGCAAGGCTACACAGAGAAACCACCATGTATGTGTTGTGTGTGTTGGGGACGCTGTTCAACAGAAATAGTTGAATGACTTCAGTTGTCTGTGATAGGAGAGCACACTCTCTTCATTTTCTCAAAGTTGGGACAGAAGCCCTGTGGGGAGACTAAAGATGAAGATCAGGGCACAGGCTGAGGAGAATGGCTTCAGCCTGCCAGGAATAGCAAAGTGAGATCTGCGTAGGAAAGTAATTTAGTTAACTGGGTATGATGATGGATGCCATTTATCATTTATCCCACTACTTAGGAGACAGGCATAGGTGGATCTCTGTGAGTTGGGGGCCAGCCTGATCTACATAGCAAGTTGTAGGATAATCAGGGCTACACAGTAAGATCCTGTCTCAAAAAAAAAAAAAAGTGATTTGGTAAGCAGCAGCTAGTACTGCTCTGGCTTCCTCTTCAGTCCCTGGGTGTGAGGTCAGCTGTTTTAGGACTGTTTCTAATGATGGCTACCCTTCCCAGTGTTTGCTTCCCTCACCCGATTCCCACTTCCCTCCTTTTCCCTTCCTGTTTCTACTTCCAGTAGGACACTGACCTAAAGGAGAAGCTTAGTTGTTCCTTTTCTGCATAGGAAACCTGAGCAAATGTATTTCTATGTTTGTTGCTTGAGTAGAACTAACTGCTACAGGAAGTGAGGGTTTCTTGTTTTTGAAGTCTTCAGTGTATCTAGGTGTTTCTTGAGACTATCACTCCCAAGTTATGGACTCCCAGGAAGAACCACTAACCCCACCACATACTCCTAGTCTCTAGCCTTGTCTGTCTGCCCATCTGCTTTCCCATTGTAAATTAAGAAGCGCGTGAGATCCCACGCTCACACAGAATGTTAGGATTTTCAACCTCTGAGAATTGAGTTGCAGGCTGAGTCAATGATTCCATGGTAAAGGTGCTCACACAAGCCTGATAACCTGAGTTTGAGTCCAGGGGCCCACAGTAAAAGGACAGAACCAACTCCCAAAGTAATCATCTGGCCTACATGGTAATAATAATAAAGACTGAAGCAGGAAACAATAAAGCTAAACTCAGCCACTCTTCTAGTTGTGTTCTTGGGGTAAGAATAAGTCATGAGCACTGTTTCCAGGGGCTGGTGCTCAGCAGTCTTCTTTCCTTCCAACAGGGAAAGAATCCTAAGAAAAGCTACAGCTTCCCTCCCATGAACAGGGACCACCGCCGCATCATTCATGACCTGGCCCAGGTTTATGGCCTGGAGAGTGTGAGCTATGACAGTGAACCAAAGAGAAATGTTGTGGTCACTGCCATCAGGTAGGTTGACCTTGCCATCATGGGTAGAGCTCTTCAGCAGGACAGGCATATCCCATTTCTCTGAAACAATCTTTTCACCATTACCCAAAGATCCAAACCAGAGAGCAAAGCCCTCAGGACAGATAAACCCAAGTATACCCAGGTCTCACAGCTGCCCTCATCCATTTTACATGTTGGAGGTGGCATTTCTGCAGGTGGAGGGACTCTGAGCAGAATGCCTGCTTATCACTTCTGTAATCCTATCACTCTGTCTCCTGTTTCTCCCTCCGACCTTCCTGGCTCTAACCTCAGCGTGACAGAAAGAATGCTGTACTCTGACTCAGTGTTGCCATCAGAGGAAATGGACATGGCAGTGTGAGATAGGAAGGGGGCAGAAAGGACCATCTGTACCTGAGGGTGTCAAGAGAATGTCACAGTGAAGAGCAATGAAGCATGGCATGGGAGGCTGTGGGCAAGTGGGTCTGGCCAGGATGAGTGTAAAGGGCAAGTTGAAACCCAGTTGACCACACTTGAGTTAGGGTGTGCTGACAGCATGCTGCCCGGTCAAAGGCCGGGTTTCTGGATCTGCGGCTTCTGCTTGCCATTCACATTCTCAGAGTTGCACTTCACTCCTCAGAGGGAAGTCCATTTGTCCTCCTACCACGCTGACCAGTGTGCTCAACAGGGAAATGCAGACACGGCCTCCACCACCAATTCCTCATCACCGACACCAGACAGACAAGTAAGAACTAGCTGCTTTCCAAGCAGAACTTGTGTGGGCAGAGGTCACAGGCACAGCCTCCACCAAGAGTGTCTTCTCTTTACTACTGAAACCAGGTCAGCAGAGTCTGTGCATCCCAACAGGCAGTGATACTGATTTTTCTTTCTCAAGACAGATTTTTCTGTATAGCCTTGGCTATCCTGAACTCACTTTATAGACCAGGCTGGCCTCTAACTCACAGAAATCCACCTGCCTCAGCCTCCAGAGTGCTGGGATCAGAGGCATGCGCTACCACTGCCCAGCTATACAAAACTTTCTTATGGAATTTTTTTTTAGAGTAGAAGAAAATATTAATGTAATGAACACCTGTAGGCTGTTAGCAGATCTTGGCACGTGCTGGTACATGGGTTCCCGCTGTCCCAGAGATGCACCCTTAACTTTGTAAAGACCTAGGCTTATTTCCCCTGGAGAAGAAAGGCCTAATTATTCTTCAATTGCTTTGCAGGACTCCGGGGAGCAGTAATTTACAGAAGATATCGAAGGAGCCAGTGATCGACTACTTTGATGTCCAGGACTGAGACGATAGATACCCTGAGATAAAAGAATGATTCTATGTAGTGGAGACCCATTTGCCAGCAGATAGATCATGCCCATTGCTCTTGTGTGGCAGAGCCCCAGCACACATGCTGTCCTGTGCTGATACATCCATAGCATGAGTGTGTCAGAACCCCCTTCTTGGCTCCTAGCCCAAGTATCTCGCCATGGCCAGATTTCTGGCTATGTGGCCACAGGATTCCTAGTCATATGTTTGAAGAGGCTCCTCATACCACCGTGGAGAGGCTAGGGAGTATAGTATTTATTTGGATAAACCAGAATTTTTATTCCGAACTGGCTTGTGGCACCTAGCTGTAGTCTTAGTTATCCCAGTTGTTCTCCTGGTGTACCTCAGTTTCCTCATGTAGGAAGACACATGAACTACTGACCATTGGGAAACCACGTTGGTAATCATACGTCTTAAACATAGCCATCTTACCTAGACTTGGCTGAAAGCTCCCATGTCTCTCTAGACTGGTGAGGTTTTATAGAATTCCATTTTCTCAAGTCCCTGGCATTTTACCGCATTACCATGTCTACAGGGACAGTTCAACTGTCTCCCATAATGGTGAGAACTTGGAGCAACTTCTTCTACCATATTCACACTGTGAGTCTATGAACTGTCCACTTCTAAGTCCCTTCTGGTTGATAAAGACTGTCACATCACATAGACAGCTGTTCTGTGTTTTTTTCCTAGGCCATCAGCGGCCACACTGACTCTCCCTACACCTGAGCTCTGAATTGTGTGGACAGTGCAGAGCTTATGCCAAGCAGCTTACTGTCTGGATTCTTCAGCTTCCTTCCTTCAAGGCAGCTGTGTGGCCATCCGTATTGGCCCCTCTTCATTACAAGCTAGACTTCTTTTTTGTTACTGTTATTTGGCTTTTTCAAGGCAAGGTTTCTCTATGTAGCCCTGGCTGTCCCAGAACTCACTCTGTAGAACAGTCTAGCCCTGAACTTAGAGATCCGCCTGCCTCTGCGGAGGCAGGGGAAGTGGTGGGGAAGTAAAGGTGTTTGCCACCACTGTCTGGCTTCTTTTTGCTTTAAAATAAATTTTGAACCCCCAGAAACTTGGATCATAAAACAAGGTACTTAATTTTCACCTCTTTTATTTTATTTTTATTTTATTATTTTATTTTATATTTTATTTGAGACAGGATTTCACTAAATTGCTTAAGCCCGTTCAGATCTTAAACTCTCAGCCTCCTGAGTGCTAGGAGCACAGGCCTCTATCCCAAACCCATTGGAGACACTCGATTTTATAGGAAAAGCTAGGCTGCTCTTTGGTCCTAACCACAGTCTGTGTGGAAATCATGAGGATGTAGTGGCTGAGGTGACAGGATAGAAGTGATAGAAACAACAAAACCTCTCTGGGCCTGTTCAGTACAGGGTCTGAGCCAACAACCAACAGGAAGTCTGTGTGCAGCTGTCGTCCAGTCTAAGTGAGTGCTCTGGCTGTGTGTGCCCCTCAGGAAATCGAGAGGCAAATCTGACTTCATATTCTAGCCCTGCCACTTGACAGGGTAGGGGCTCTCCCTGCCTGGCCTGAGATGTGAGGGTTAAAGGAACCACAGATGACACACAGGTCTGGGAAGTGTATGTCTACAACACTAACCAAGTAAAGAATGTGATGCTGGTTGGGCCTCTCCTGATAAACAGATGGCTTTGTCCCAATCTCATGGTGGGACTGGTAAAACACATGTGCTTGAGGAAGGATTAATTGTCCAAAGTAGGCAGAAAATGGTGATGAGGCTTGAGGCTAACAGCAATGTGCTGAGTCATGGGCAAACCTAAGCAGGGTAGCAAGGCTGCATTTATGATCTGTATCAGCAGTCCACAGATGTTTTCCAGAAGATGCCAGAGTAAATACTTTTTTAAATATAAAGTTTATTATCAAAAGAAACTTGCAAATAAAAATATAATACCAAAATTTTCCAGATCCAAAGCCTGTCGAACTCATTGAACTTTTGTACAGTTGGAATAGGCGTTTGGAACAGAAACTTTGGGGCTTCACACTAAACTACACTTGATGGGTGTGGTGGCACATACCTGTAATTTCAGCACTCAGAGGGGCAGATGAAGGCAGATCTTTGTGAGTTGGAGGCCAGCCTGGTCTACAAAGCAAGTCCAGGACAGCCAGGGCTATATAGAGAAACCCTGTCTTGAAATATTTAAAAAAAAAAAAAAAAAAAAACCCACTTTACACTCTCAAACTGAATATTCTTAAGCTTTACCCACCACCAAAACCAAACAAATCCATGACAGAATTAGAACTAGGGAAACAATTAGCATTTTCTGTCCTCTTTCAGCTTCTGTCTATTACCTGCATTCAGTCCAAAGTAAATTGTTTACTCTCTCTGAGACTTTGAGTTTCTGTTGTAACTAACCAACTCCACCATATGTGGGCTGGAGAGATGGCTCAGTGAATAAGACCACTGTTCTTCCTAGAGGACCCAGGTTCAATTCCCAGCACCCACATAGCTGCTCACAACTCTTATTCCAGGGCATCTGACATCCTCACACAGGCAAAACACCAATGCACATAAAAAATAAAAATAAATTGTATTTTTAAAAAAATATTCTGACTTAGCAAGCAATTTTAAAATTAAAAAAAAATCTGGATTTGGTCATAGAAGGTATCGGAAGCAACTTTGAGGCAAGAAGGCTGCCCCAGAGGCTGCAGAGGTGACAGGGAAGCCAGATAGTAAGCCAAGGACCAGCAGGAAGTTTGCTTCTCTCTTGTCCCCAAGGAGACCCCAGGCCCCAGCAAAGGCAAACTTTTTCTCATGGGTCTGGTACATTCTTCACGAAGCAGTGATGGACAGTTGTGCATTAAGGCAAACTCAACAGTGAGCACCACCTCTGTCTCATTCGTGGAGAGAGCCATGGGTTCCGAATATCTGTTCTCTGGCTCCCAGGGCCATGCTCTCAGCAAGAGTTCTTCCTGGGCCAGAGCTTCCCAGAGACTAAATTCTTGGTAATTCTACCCTGCCCAGCATAGCTGGCTCTTTTCAACCTTAGGGCCATCCAAGTGGGCAATGGGATATATGTGTATAACTAAAGATGAAAAGCCTTCCTGGTTGCAGGTCTGTGGAGACAGGTCTGGTTCCTGTCCAACCTTGCCAGAGGAGGAAGGCTTAGGGAAGGGGCTATCCTGTAGATTTAAGTTTGAAGAATTCCTGTGCTACCAGACTTCCAGTTTCCTGTCCGAAATGAAAACTGAACATGTACTTCCTCTTCTACAAGGTGCTAGCAGCCAGGCCAGCACCTCAGCCTTCACTGACCTACCGTCTGTCACCCACACCCAAGAGAACGTACAACCTCAGCATAAATCTTCTATAATGTTTCTCAGACTGGAGAGATGGCTCAGAGCTTAAGAGCACTGTCTCCTCTTCCAGAGGTCCTGAGTTCAAGTCCCAGCAACTACATGGTAGCTCACAACCAGATCTGGTGCCTTCTTCTGGCATGTTTATGTACATGTCAGACAAAACATTGTACACTTAATAAATAAATAAATCTTAAAAAAAAAAAAAAAAAGACATGGTTTCTCTC
The DNA here is from genome assembly GCF_907164565.1 of Psammomys obesus. Taxonomy (NCBI): domain Eukaryota; kingdom Metazoa; phylum Chordata; class Mammalia; order Rodentia; family Muridae; genus Psammomys; species Psammomys obesus. The sequence goes on along the minus strand of NW_026594322.1, from coordinate 748,934 downwards.
TGTAGCCTTGGCTCTCCTGGACTCTGTAGACCAGGCTGGCCTTGAACTCACAGAAATCCACCTACCTCTGTTTCCCAAGTGCTGGGATTACAGATGTGTGCCACAGCACCAGGCCTCCCATGACATTTTAGACCCAAAGATCCCCAAGGAATTCTGCCAGCCACTCCAGCCCTCAGTTGACAAAGGCCAAACCTGGAGGAAACAGACTCTTTGGGATCACAGTGTGTGCCACAGCAGGGCTGTTGTACAGGCCAGAAGGAGGCTAAGTCTTCAAGAAATGAGCTGTGACCCTCACAGCTTCCTCACTAGAACTGGATTGGAAGTAGCTCTTCCCCACGGTCCAGGAAGTTCTTGGCCCCGGCTCCATGAGAGTGCTCTTCCAGTGCACAGACGCAGGAAACGTGGATGCAGAGAGCCCAGCTGGACAAGCAAGATGACCGTTGGCTTGCTCTGACGCAGGCACTTGACTTACAGTGGGCCTCAGGTTCTGCATCCATTGGGTGGAATCATGTTTCCTTCCCATGCTCAGAGGAGATTCTGCATCCGTCCAGTGGGACAATCATTCTTGCCGGTGTGCTGCACCAAGCCACCATGAGGGGAGTCATAGGATCAGGGAGGCAGAGACTCTGCATGCCACAGGCATCAGAACAGCTAAGTCTTTAGCCCAGACCTGGACAGAGTCAGTAGGTAATGTGGGGGTGGGGAGGAATAGAGCAATGGTCAAAGTGGCCCTGGCAAGGGCAAGAGCTTTTAGTGACCCCATTTCCCTCTCCTCCTATGCCAACACGTGTGAGGGAGTCCAGAGTCCATCTCCATGCTTTCCCAGGAACCTTTTATAACAGTGGATAGCAGTTACCAAGAAACACCTGATTAGCATCAAGTACCGCCACGTTTCTCTTTCATGCCTCAAAGCCCCAGGAAGTACATTAGGTCACTTTCCCAAGATCACTCATGAACAACAGGGAATCTGGGATTCTCACTAAGTATCCTGTGTCCTCTGCACAAAACAGAGGCAGCTCTGGAGTCTCTGGGGGCAGGGTAGCCCAACAGGCCCAGTCAAGAGGGCAGGAAGATGTACCAAGATAGAACCAGCAGACTCTGAGAAGATGGGACTGTTTCTAGAGTGGCCACTAGAGGGCAGGATAGAACCCTAAACCAGAGGGTGGGGTGTACTTATCAGGCATCAGGAAAGTGTCTCTGTGTAGCCCTGGCTGGCCTTGAACTCAGAGATCCACCTGCATCTGCCTCCCCTGTGCTGGGATTAAAGGCTTGCACCACCACCGCTCAGCAGTTCAAACTTTTAAGTAAAAGGTACAAGCCATGTTGTTTTGGGTCACATTTTCTCTTCTTTTTTGATATTTTCCTCTCTATTGTTGGTGTACAGACTAGAGACACAAGGAGAAAACACAAGCCATGAAGTTAGCCAAAGGAAAACTATTCCATGGAGTTGGAAGAGATGAAAGCGGCTACAAGGGCTTTGCTATGAAACCATTCCATGAACTGTGGAGAAACAACAAGACCAAAGGGCCACAGGGGAGCCAGCAACAGGGAAGAGTGGGTATCTAAAAAGTGGCAGAGGGATTTGGTGGTATCAGGCCTCAGGCCTTGCTGGCCAGTGGGAAACTTAGGACAGAATAATGTGTGAGCTCTAGCTCACTTTTTACAAAGGACCCACGGCCAGAGCAGTGGCTCAGCAGTGAACAGCTCCCACTGCCCTTCCAGGCAATCCACATTTAGTTTCCAGCACCAAGTCAGGCTGCTCACAACCTCCTCCAGTGCACACCACCCACATACAAAAAAGGTAAAAGTAAAAAAGAAAGCAAATAAGGGATCCAGCCCCACTCTTAAGACTGAACTGGAAGAAGGCATCTTCAAGCAAAAGGGCTGTCACCCACTGCTGTCATCCAGCAGTGACAGGGTGGGGTGGTGAGAAGGGGCTGGGTTCTGGATACATTTTTCGGATAATACTTAAGGAGTCTGTTGACAGCTGGGATGTGGGATGTGAGAGAAGAGTCAGGGATGATGATTTAAAAGTTTTTTTGGCCAGAGCAGTTGAAACATTAAATTTGCCATTTACTAGGGTAAGTGTGGGAGGAGCAGGCACTGGAAGTGACAATCTGTCCAGTAGGTGGCTACCCTTTGAAGTCTGAAGTCTGGAGAAAGGACTGGGCCAAGAAGCTAATTTAGGGAGCTGTGGTACATAATGGTATTTAAAGGATGGCGAGGTCATTGTGTCCAAAAAGTGGATGAAAAAGAAGAGGTACTGGGACAAGCCCAGAGCACTCCACCCATTGTTGAGGGGAAGGACAGTGAGAGGACCAGAGCAGTAGTGCCTTCAGCCACTCCCGGCCTTGCCTCCTCCTCCACCTTTGGCTCAAGCCCTTGAGCATTCACTCCAACGGTTCCCTTGAGCTGAAGCCCCATGTCTCTGATGAACAGGACTCTTCTTGCAGACTCTACCCAGCCTTTCTCTATCACCAGGAAGTGCTAGTAGCAGAGTTAAAACTGAAAACTCCTCTGCCTGAGACTCATCTTTGTTTAAGCAAACTGAAGCCCACAGAGTGTCAACAGCCTGCTGAGATTTCAGAAGTTGAATGTTGACCTTTTTAATATAAGGAGGGAATCTGTTGTTTTATATTGAAACCATGTGTTTCTATGTTGCCCTGCTGCCTTTAAACATCTGGGCTTCAGCAATCCTCCTGATCTAGTCTCTTGAGTAGCTGGGACTACAGGCCTCATGCAGCTATGCCCAGCTGCTTTATTTTGTTTTGTGTGTGAGTGCATGGGAGGTGTGTGTGTTTGTGTGTGTGTGTTTTATACTCTCATTTAATTGTTCCTGTATGTTATTTACAGAATATATTTGACAATTTAAAACCCAAAGCTAGCAGAGGTCATACCTTGAATGCGAAGACACATGGGCCTCAGTTTCCTCGAACATAAGAAGACTGGATGAGAGATTGCAGAGTAAATGTAACAAGCATAAAGACCCATGAGCCAGGCATAAGCCCTTCAGAGCAGCGTCAGTCTGAGTTGGGAGCTCTTACCTCAGGTCACACATCTAGTAAGTTGTTAGAGCAGGGACTCAGATCCAGGCTGGTGGCTTCACTTTGCTTTTAAATGTCCCTGTCTGTTCCTTATATATATATGATGGTTGGAATCTCTCTAAGATCCACTGCTTCCACTATAAGGTCAGTGCAGGGCTGGGTTTGGAATAAAAGGGCACAGTCTCCTCAAATAAAAGGCATCAGCATGAGACCTGGGCTGAAGTGGCTGTTCCTATCTCTTCCCAGGCTGCAAGGCTCAATCTGAAGGTCAGTAAGACCAGCAGCTGGTGTCCCTAGTAAGACCTGGTGAATGGGAAGGCAGGCCAAACATGGAGTAAGGGACTACCAGGCTGAGACCCAAACCTTTACTTCAGTGTCCTAGAAGGGCCTGGCATGGTACTCAGTGATCCCACCTCACTCCTAGCCTCCCCCCAACAGCAGACTCAACTGCAGAGGGGGCAGTATGGAAAGAGGGCTCACAGTGTGGGTCTTCCCAGCACTGGAAAAGTCACCTAGGAGGTAATTAAACACCAACAGATCCAAGCCTCATTGTCTAGATGGGAAAACAAGGTCCAGAGTCTGGAGGGGACACAACCAGTGTGTGCTGGGACAGGAAGAACATGAGAGGAATGTGTTATGAACAAAGCCAAAAGCCCAAGGCCCCACAGCTGCCGTGACGCCCACCCCACCCATCCTGGCTGCACTTCCTTCCTGCGCTGAGACCCATCGTTCTCTTTTACAGAGTTCTTACCTCTGCCTCAACCCATGTCTTCACATATTCTGTGTGCCTGGCCTCAGTCTCTCAGGTCTAAGTCTTCTGACCTCATCTCCTTCCCACCCTTCATCACCTTTGCACTCCAGTGCAGTGGCTCCTCCAGCTTCCCACCTTGTGGACTATGCTCCACTCTCGGCCTGGCATGCCCTTCCCCTGAGATCCACACAGCTCACCCCACATCCCTGCAGCTCTCTCCACACGTTCCCACTCCCTTCTCCTTCTGGGCCTCATCACTCACTCACCACGGATTGTGCATGAATAAAAACTCTGGGGGCCAGGTTCTTCCCTGTGTCTCCAGCCTTGAAGCTGGAGGGTGTTGGCCACGGTGTAGGCTTTCAACACAGTCTCCTGAGCATGGAAAGACCTGATCTGTGATTGGGATCAAGGCTCTTGTGACTGGACACTGAGACCAGAGACTGCAAGGTGTGACAGGATCCAGCCATGGTACCATAGGCCTGGGATTCCAGCAGGAGGATTATCAGTTAGAGGCCAGCTTGAGCTACATAAAAAGATCAAGCCTCAGAATAACAAAAAGCTTATTTCCAGTGTGATGGTTTAGAGGTAAGGACACCTGCAAGGAGTGGGTGGGAGGGGAGGGTCAGGCCCTCAGCGTGGAGCCTGGACATACCTCTCATATGTTCCTCTGAAGTGCCAATAATGAACTCATGAGCTCATGAATTCATGGGTTCATGAAAGCCCCTGGGGCTGAGACAGAAGGAGCTTGTCTAGGGTCAAAAGAAGAGGCAGATTTGTAGTTGTCGAAATGTTACTGGTCACCTCCAGCTCCGGGTCACTTGGCTTTCATCCTCCTATCATGGGACACCAGATACATTGAAACCTCCTCTTCCTCTCCTAGATTCTGTGTGATCTCCATACCTGTCAGCCTTTCTCCACTCCCATGCTGTGATTATTTCCTCCTTGGAGTTTTCTGTTTATGTATTTATTTATTTATTTATTTTTGAGATACTGAAGATTGAACCTAGACCCTGAGGCTCAGCAAGCACTGTACCACCTGACCACACCCCCAATCTCTTTCATGTGGAGGTCAGAGAACAACTTTTGGGAGTCATTTCCTCTCCTCCATCATGTGGGACCAAGTGATCAAACCCAAGTAATCAGGTTTGGCCAAAAGTACCCACAGGATCTCACTAAGTTGCCCAGGCTGGACTTGAACTTTCAATATGATGAGTGTGATTACTGTGCTGAGTTCAGGCTCTTTTTTTTAAATACATGACATAGTCATATGGGATTATATCACAATGTTATCAGACAAAATTGTATAACAAATTCATAAACTTAACCCTATAACTAGAGACTCATTAAACTCTCACATGAACTTTGTGCTCTGAACATCTCCCTAGAAAAGTCTCTCCTTTTAAAATAGTGTGAATGTCCTAAGAACATATTGCTTATTTTCTTTTTTTTTAAAGATTTATTATGTGTACAGTATTTTGTCTGTATGTACATCTGCACACCAGAAGAGGACATCAGCTCTTATATATGGTTCTGAGCCACCATGTGGTTGCTGGGAATTGAACTCAGGACCTCTGGAAGAGCAGCTGATGCTCTTAACCTCTGAGCCATCTCTCCAGCCCCTATATTCCTTATTTTCAACTGCACTGTCTGGCTCTATGTCTTGTTGTTTGTTTCAAGACAGAGCCTCACTCTATAGCCCAGGCTAATCTGGGAACTCACTGTGTAAGCCTCAAGATCATGGCTTCTGCCTAAGTCCCAAGTGCGAGAGTATAGGCCCAGGGCTCCACACTTGTTCCTAACATGCACAGGAGTACGCAAATGCATGCACACATGCACACACCACACATTATAGTCCTCAGATGCAAAGGTCCAGCCTCTTTTATCACACATTCCAGGGCCTGCACACCGTAAGGCTCAGCAAGTGTGGAAAGTAATAAGGAGACAGAGGGGATGCTGCCTTCTGAACCCTGCCTGACCCCAGCAGCAACTGGTCCTCTGAGCCTTCCCTCTCGTGCATGAGGCTTTTTCATGTCTCAACCCATTTTAGGGATTTCTCGTCTTGCTTCCTCCCTCCCAACTCTGGAGTCAATTCCTCCTATTGACAAAAGGAGGAAATTAGAGGCGAACCCATTAATGGCTTTCACTCCATACAAGCAATCCTAAGGAAATAAAAACTGATTCTAGTAATGGATTTTAAAACTTTTCAGCCAGAACCCGGGTGCAGTGGCACACAGCTGTAATCTCAGCACTCAGGGAGGCAGAGGCAGGAGGATCAAGGCCAGCCTGGTCTACAAAGTGAGTCCAGGACAGCCAAGGCTACACAGAGAAACCTTCTCTCAAAAAAACCAAAAAATACAAAATAAAAAATAAATTCAGCCAGGCATGGTGGTGCAGGCCTTTAATCCCAGCACTCAAACGGCAGAGGCAGGTCTATCTATATGAGTTTTACGCTAGCCTGATCTACATAGCAGAGTAGCTAAAGTGAAAGCCTGTTGAAGGAGGAGAAGAAAAAAATACACACATGCTCACACACATATCACAGACGAAACACATAAACAGACAAAGTACACATGTGATATTAAAATCTTTAATTAAAAAACTTGGGGGGCTGGAGCCCAATTGGGGCTCAGTGGTTAAGAGCACTGTCTGCTCTTCCAGAGGTCCTGAGTTCAAGTCCCAGCAACCACAAGGTGGCTCATAACCACCTATAATGGGATCTGATGCTCTCTTCTGTCATGCAAGCATACGTGCAAGTAGAGTGCTCATAAACCTTTAAAAGAAAAAATTGGGCCCAGTGCTGGTGGCACAGGCCTTTAATCCTAGCATGCAGGAGGCAAAGGCAGGTAGGTCTCTGTAGCCTGGACTACAGAGTGAGTCCAGGACAGCCAAGGCTATAAAGAAAAATCCTGTCTCGGAAATCAAAATACAAACAAATGAACAAAAACAATGGAGCTGAGGAGCCGGGGATTTAAGTCCATTCATAGATATTACCTATGCACGAGGCCTTGGGTTTGATCACCGGCACCACATATAAACTGGGAACGGTAGTGCACACTTGTAATCCCAAAACGCAGGTGGTAGAAAACAGAGGATTAAGAATTCATGGAGTTCAATTCAAGGCCATCCTGGGCTATATAATACCCTGTCTTCAAAGAAAAGGGGAATGAACCTGAAAGGCCACTGAGGAAGGCGTTAAAAAAAAGGTTGAGAAATTCTGATGTGAACTCTTGGCCTTGCCTTCTTTCTGGCTTAAAACTGGAGGACAGGAAGAGCCAAGAGACACTGTGTTCCCATCCCAGGGCACCCCTAAGGATTCCCGGAAGTCCACTAGTCTGGCTGGTACCTTTTATATCACCCTGAGGCCCCAAGATAGGCATTCTCCCACCTCCTGGAGCTGAAAAGAAGATGGGGTCTTCTGGCTCTATGTTTCTGTATTAGAAAAGAATAACTGGGACTATGCCAGAAAGGGTGGTAAATGCCTGAATCCCCAACACTTGGAAGACAGAGGCAGGATGATCACCACAAGGTTGAGGCCAGCCTGTTCTCATAATTTCCAGGCCAGAATAACTCAGGAGGAGTCCAGCTGCAGGAGGCCTCAGGGGAGAGAGCCACTGGGCATGAGGTGTGCTTTATTGTGGTAGAGTTGTGGTCACAGATAAGCTCCACTTAGAAGCGCTCTAGAGGCAAAGAGCCACTTAGGGGTGGGCCAGGCTGGACAAAAGCTGGGGTAGAAGAGACAGGGTTGAGGGGATCTTTGGGGGACACGGTTATCTTCCCATCTCCTGCTGCAGAATTCTCCAGTCTCTGAGGATCCTGCGGTATACTGGAGTGAATTAAGCCCACGTACACAATGCCACCTATGTAGGCTCCCAGGATGGGTGCCACCACAGGCACCCACCACCAGTTGTCCCCGACACTGCAGACAAAGAGAGGGAGGCCTGCTGAGAACAAGTGGCCAGGATGCCACTTGTGTCCAGCACAGACTAACACAGGGTGAGCAAACCCATCTACCCTAAGGGACTCTCACCCTGGGTTAGGGACAGAGCTGACAGTCCAACAGCTGGATCTGCATGTGAAGATCTTTAGGCCCCTCCTGTTCCCAGACCATGTGGGACGGAAACTCTCCTGTGTGCCCTTAACAGCTCACACCTCTGCATGCAGGAACCCCAGAAAGCAGACAGGAGTGGACCTGGCAGGGGCAGTACCTGAACACTGGGATGCCCCAGCCAGCAATGAAAGTGAAGAAGCGGGGAGGCAGGTCACGGGACGGGTTGATTGCATATCCCGAGTTCATGCCTAGGGATATTCCAATAACGCAAACAAGGATGCCTATCACCAGGGCCTCCGTCCCTTGGAGGGCTGGACTGTTGTTCTTGTCTGTGATAGCGAAGATACACAGCTGGAGCAACCCAGTCAAGAATACCTGAAGAGTAAATGCCATGGCAACCCACTGGGGACACGGCAGCAGCAGAGCCGTGTCCTGAGACAGTCCCACCCAGAAGCCTTCTGTCTGTTCCATCATGTAGAACCCGAAGTGGGGACAACCATGCTCACTGACCTCATCCAGGAAGCCTCGCCACAGGGTCATGTGCTCAGGAAGATAGGTGGCAAAAATGTTTGCAGTGGCCCTGGGGCCCGTCACCAACAGCACTCCATGAGCAAAGTGGTCAATGGCACCTGTGGAGGCAAAGACTGAGCTATAATTCTCACCACAGTCCCAGAAAGGAGGTTAGAATACATCAACAGCTTAGACTCTGATAAGGTTTTTTTTTTGGTTTGGTTTGGTTTGGTTTGGTTTTGGTTTGGTTTCTGTTTGTTTGTTTCTTCCAGAACAGGATACCAAAATGGAATCCAGCCATATTTCAGAAAAGAGCCTGGAGGCCAACAACCCAGGAAGAAGGCTCACCATAGAAAAGTAAATAGGTGGTAGCTGCCGCTGAGAAGGAGCCCAGGAACTGACCCAGCACGTAGACGGGGAACTTCTTCCAGGGCATCCGGCCTAGCGCACAGTTGGTGAAGGTCACAGCTGCGTTCATGTGAGCCCCTGTTGTGAGAATGGATTAAAGACACAAGCAACAAAATAACAATGTTGACAGCAACAGCAACAACAGGAATTTATGGAGTGTGTTCCCTGTGATAAGAACTCTCTTGTTTTTGACCCTTCAAAAGACCACACATGGCAGGGACCACTATCTCCATTTTTACCATAAGGCAAGTGAGGGAAGAGAAGGTTCACCCTTCACTTAAGATAAGCCAGCTAGTAAAAAATAGTCAAAGGGTCCATGAAGAGTCTGGGGAAGACATGGGCAGAAGCCAAGTCCCCACAGAGGCTCTCCTCCCTATGGGTCACCTAAAGGTACAGCTCCAGCTTGGACAGAAAAGGGGCTTGCTGAAGGAGGCAGAGACAGCACACCCAGAAGATTCAGCCTTACTCACCGGAGATGCCTCCTGCTACATGCACTCCCATGGTGACTCCGAAGCCAAAACCCAAATTGACACCAAGATAGCTGCCAAGCTTTTGGTCTCCTAGAACCATGTGAGCCACGGAACCAAGGCCAAACACCTGTGAGGGAGAACTTCTGATGGAGCAGCCTGCCCAGCATCCCCCATCAGAAGGATGCTCAAAACTCAGTTTCCCTTCCTTGCCACCCCAACCCCATGCCCTCATTCCTGGACTGAGAGTCTTCTCTTATAAAACTGTCCTCCTTGGCCCCTAGTGAGACCTCTCAGACCTAAGTCAGTGAGATCTGGGTGATGGGTATTAAGAGGTCTAAGTATGGGATCTCATAGCCAGAGGCTGCATCTATGACTTTTGGGCATGGGACAGATGGTGTGAACCCCACCCCAGCATCCCACACTGCAGGCTCGCCTAAGGATGTTCTAACAGGCCATGTGAAAGAACTATTGCTCTCCACATTGGACAGATGGACTACCTGAAGCTTAGAGAAACCGAATGAAATATTCAAGGTCACATGACCTGAGACATGAGGAGCCAAGCATGAATCTAGGAAGCCATTGTGCCAATCCTTGCTGCCATGCACGTCATTGTATTCTTAGAAATGCTGACCCAGCCAGGTATGGTGGTGCACACCTTTGATCCCAGCTCTGAAGAGGCAGAGGCAGGTGGATCTCTGAGTTTGAGGCCAGCCTGGTCAGGACAGCCAGGGCTGTTCCAGAGAAAAACCCTGTCTGGGGTTGGGGAGCAGGGGAGAAGCGATGCTAACCCCTCTGTGCCTGGAATACCTGATCCTACATTATAAAACATTTAAGAAACCTGAGAGATGGCTCAGCAGGAAAAGGTGTTCACTACCAAGCCAGATGTCCTGAGTTTGATCCTAGAACCTACATAATAGGAGAAAACCAACTCCAAAAAGACATCTTCTGACTTCCATAGGTGTGATGTGACACACATGTGCCCACACCCATTTGCACATGTATGCACACACAAACACACTAAATAAATAATGCACAATACATCTTTTAAAAGAAAAACAGTTAACACTCAGGCGGTACTTCTTGTGAACTGTTCTTGTGTTCTGTACATGTATTGTGAATAGATAACTAGCGGTCAGGCTGCTGGAAATCAGAGTCCAGATATATGTCCTTTAGCATGGCAGTCACTGACCACATGTGGCTGTTACATGCTTGAGGGTGGCTACTCCAATCTGAGATCTGCCGTAAGCATAAAGCATGCACTGAATCACAGACTTAGAATCACAAATGAGGACCACATCAGCAGTTCCCCACTGAAGTTGGGGATATGTGGGTTAAGTACAGTAGTGATTCAAAATCTTTCACCTGTTTCTTTTACCCTTTTAATGTGGCTACTACAGAATATTAAATTATATTTATAACTCATTACTTGCCTTGCACAGCTTTGTTTATGAGAGAGAGAGGAAAAAAAATAAAATGTGGATATGAGAGTTGCCACCAACCCAATCATGGATAAGGGCACCAGGAGAGGAAACAGACTGAACCTGAACAGGACTGATGGCCTGTAGAGAAATCTCTGCTAGAGCAAACAGAAATTATGCCACACGGGAAGAGATAGCACCCACGGAGGACACAGTCAGCTCTGCCCTGGCAGCCTGAGTCACATCTGTAAAGTCCTGAAGAGCATTTCTTCGGGTGTGACAGTCCTAGAGTCAATATACACTGAGTGTCTGTGGTCAGATCCTAGGGGCATGATAGGTCCCAGAAATTGAGAGGTAAATGGTGGTGGGGAGTGGATGAATTTTTGTTTCATTTTGCTTTTGTGATGCGAGGTCTCACCATATCGCCCAGAATAGCTTTCAGCTCCTAAGCTCAATATATCCTTCTGTCTCAGGCACAAATCACTGTGTCCAAGTAAAGATAATTTTGAGGGAAGATATTGTTGTATTCTTCCTGTTGTTTGAAATGGAACTCAGGCCTCCATTTCCACAAAGAAAGTGTTCTGCCACTGAGCCCCAGCCCAGCAGATAAGAAGGAATTAGAAAAAACTTGTGTAGACTAATGGCATGGTTGAGTCTGTTTTGTGTTGTTTTGGGTAGGGGGACTTTGGTATGCTCATAGGCCGAGAGACAGTAAAAGAGAAATGAAAAAGAGAGAGTGAAATGGACAAAGTGTCTCGGTAGGTGTGGTGGGGGTGACTGGTGAAGAGGTGAGGGCTTCTGGAAGGAGAAGGGCATCTCCTCTAGCTGAGGAGAGGTGGGTACATCCACCAGTAACAGATGGGAGAAGCAGGATGGTGAAGGAGCCCCCCTCCCATGATTTTCTCTGATGATCAGGAGATCAAGCAGTTTGGGGGGACACAGCTGGGAAAAATCAGGCCTATGATCTATGATGATGATGCAAACCTAGAATTTCAGCACTCTAGAGGCAAAAGATTCTACCCTAAATTCAAGGCCATTATGTTCTACAAAGTGTGTTCCAGGCCAACCAGGGACCAGGGCCGTGTGGTGTGTGTGTGTGTGTGTGTGTGTGTGTGTGTGTGTGTGTGTGTGTGTTTTCAAGACAGGGTTTCTCTGTGTAGCCCTGGCTGTCCTGGACCCACTTTGTAGACCAGGCTGGCCTCAAACTCACAGAGATCAGCCTGCCTTTGCCTCCCAAGTGCTGGGGTTACAGTCATGAGCCACTGTGCCTGTAGTAAGGTAGTGAGACTTTGTCTCTTAAAAGAGAGAGAGAGAGAGAGAGAGAGAGAGAGAGGGAGGGAGCTAAGGAGATGGCTCAGCAGTTAAAGTACATGCCATCCAAGTGTGAGGACCTGAGTTCAAATCCCATTTAAATTCTGAAGGGTGTTGGCCCAGCAGTAATCCCAACTTCAGAAGTCAAAAACAGGGACTATGCCCCAGAGTGATCTGTCTGGGAATACTAGCCACACTGTAGCAACCTCTGGGCTTGATTCAGAGACCCTGTCTCAGTGAGTAGGTTGGAAGGGGGATGGTTCTCAACGTTAATCTTCGACCTCCACATGCATGTACACAACCACATATGGAAAAAACAAATAAGCCAGACAGGCATGGTACCACATGCCTGTAATCCCAAATTTGAGGCTAGCCTGGGTTACATAGTGACATCCTGTCTAAAAAAAAAAAAAGACTGGAGAGATGGCTAGTGGTTATGAGCATACAGCCACCTGTGACCTCATCTTCAGGAGAATCTATAACAGGCTCTGGTCTCCATGAGCACCTGAGCTCACATGCACATACACACCAGTACAATACAAAAAAAAAAAAAAAAAAAAAAAAAAACAGAAGCAGTTGAGCATGGCTCACAGGCCCTGCAGGAGTCCAGGACAGGTGCAGGGGAGCCTAACTTGCAGTCCAAGAGAAAATGCAGCAGACTGGAACTGATGGTGTAGAAGAAGGCCAGGCCAGGCTGATAGGCTGGGAGATACAGGAAGTGGCAGGGCTGGACAAACACCAAGTGCAAAGCGGTTTTAACACAGACTTTGTGGTTTGTTCTTGAGAGAGACCTTCTCGTGGCAATCCTCCTGCCTCAGCTTCTGGGAGTATGTGCATGTGCCACCACGCCTGGCTTCAAAACCATGTGCTAATGCTGATGAATGAGAGACAGAGCATCACACGTTGGGATCTCACTGCCAGGCCTGCCAGCTGGCAGTGCATGCCCCTGCTCCATCCAGCACAGGGATTTGTTTGTGTAGCTGATTTTGGAAGTTTTCAGCTGTTCTTGAAAAATGTGACTATCTGGGAGTTCTGGCCTCTACTCCATTCTCCATGACGACTGACAGCTGGACCAGTAGCAGCTATACCCTTTGCGTCCTTCCCTCACCCCGTGGCATGGGTTTGCAGTCCTTTCTCTGTAGCTCTATGTATAGCCAGGTTTTTGGGGCCCAGATGGCTCCAGCCCCTCCTCTCCCTGATCAGAGTCCCAGCAACAGCCAGGAAGCCAGCTCTGAGAACAGCCTACTTCATCACAGCTGCAGTAAATAAGACCCAAGGTCACATCAGCCTTTTTTGTCAGAACCTTTACCCTGGTGATTCACTGAGCTTCCTATAACCAAAAAAGCCCCCACTTCTTGGCATGAGACTAGAAACTGAAAATAACAACAGCTTACCATCCTACAGGAGTGCACTGCTTCTCAACCATCACAGAAAATCAGTGGAGCAAACGCTTCTGCTCCCGCTCCACAGATGGGACCTAAAGTCCAGAAGGTATTCTTCAACCACGCAGAGACTGAAAGCAAGCACCTTACCCCAGCTGGAGGAAAGTGTTAAGAGCCAGTATCTTAGCAAGCCTGTCATCTCTAAGCTGAGGGGCAGAGCAAAGAGATGAAGGATCAAGACAGACATTGGCCTGGCATGGATTTGACTTAAGCTTGGACAGGTGATTTAGTCCCACAGAACCTCTTCAATTCTCCATCTGTCAAATGAGGGTGAGGGCAGGTGTGATGGACACACTGTTAATCACAGCACTCAGGAAGCAAGGGTAGATGGATCCCTGTGAGTTCCAGGCAGCTTGATCTACATAGTGAGTTCCAAGATAGCCAGGGCTATGTAGAGACACCCTGTCCAAAATAATAGTAGTAGCACCTACCTCACAGGCTATTGTAAGGATTTGGGAAGGTAGTGCTTAGCATCACATCCTAGTGCTCCATATGCAGTAGTTGCTCAATAATAATTGAAATAAAAGGAGAACGCCTAGTTTAAGATTAGACCAAGGTACATACCCTTAATCCCAGCACTCACGAGGCAGGGGCAGAAAGAGTTCAAAATTAAATTTGAGCTAGGCTACACAGAAGAAGCCCTGTTTTAAATAAGTAAATACAAAATGTAAAGAAAAGATAGCAAGCTGGTGAGACGACTTAGCAGGTAAAAGCACTTGTTGCCAAGCCTGTCAACTGGAGTTCAATATCCAGGTCCCACATAGTGGAAGGAGAGACCCCACTCCCAGGAGCTATCCTCTGGCCTTCCAACTCACATTGCAGCAAGCCTGTGCCTACATGGAACATGAAGACACATTCGTACCAGAGAAAGAAATCAATTACAAAAATTAGGAAGGACTAGGGGCGTAGCTCGTGAGACAGTGACAGAGCCCTAGTAGCATGTGCACAGGGCTCCCAGTTTGATTCCCAGTGCTGCCAAAAAAGAAAGCAGATATGGACATGGCTCAAGCTGTGTGGGCAATTACTGCTTCCCCTAGGAGATCTTCAGGGAGGCACCCTCCAGCCTCCTGCATTCCAAGGTTTAACAGCCCTCATGGGACTGCAATGTCTTGTCATAAATTAATTACTTTGCCCTGAGTTAAGGATGGACAAGATCAGGCTTTCCTTCCCACAGCTCAGGAGCCAAAGAAGCTAAAGACGGCAGGTAGGGATGCAGAGAAGAAAGAATAGCTAGAGACCTGCCAAAATAATAAGGGAGCCAGTGGCACACACACATGCACATCCACAAACACAGTTTTTTATTGTAAAATTAAAAATGAAATCTTAAAAAAAAAAGAACATAATAATAACAAGGAACCAACCATATATGTATGATAAATGCTGGGTGTTGGCACCTGATGTCCTCTTCAGATAAGTCTGCCAACTCTATGCTAGTGTTATATTTGCCAACAAAGAATCTAACTCTGTGAACTGTTAAAATGCCCAGGGAATATTATAGAGCTGAGCCAAATTCAGACCGGACTCCCAAACCCAGGAGCTGGAATTCCACAGCCTAGGAAGCTGGAAAATCAGGCTCGGAGCCAGGGAAAGAGCTGCTCTAGCCAGCCACTGATGGACAGGGAGAGCTGAGAGTCTGTGTGTGCAGAGTCCCTTCCACGTCATTGACTCTGAACAATTTTTACAACTTTCCTCCGTAGTGAACTTTAGCTCTTTCATTCCAGTCCAAGCCTCCCTTGAGTGTCAGCACCCTCTAGTTAACCACTTCCTGGATCTCTCTACTGACATCTCATCTGTATCCACATTAGCTTCCTTTCCGGGCCTGTACTGGGACTGTTTTCCAGAACGGCCCCTCAGAGCTTACCTTCTATCTGCAGTTTCAAAAGTCTCCTTGACGCATCTACAGTTCTCTAAGCATCTGCTGTCTCCTCTGTGCCTGGTTCCATCACCTCCCACTCTCCCACTGCCATAACAGCAGCCTGATCACGGGCTTCTCTGCACAACTGCCTTCTAAAATCCAAATAGGATGATAGCATTCTACTACTTTTTAAGAAACTGTGCATGTGTATGATAGGAGTGGGTTACAGTGCATGTGTGGAGGTTGGGGGATGACTTTATGGAGGCAGTACTTTCCTTCCATCTTTACCTTAGCTCCAGGGACTGAACCCAGGGCATCAGTCAGACTTCAGCACTAACCACCTTTACCTGCTGAGCCATCTTCCCCACCTTCCCCTGCCTGATAGCCTTCCCTCAGACCACCTCTCAAAGGCCTCCCCACCTCTGGTTATAAAATCCAAGACTGGTCTTGAATTTGCCATGTAGCAACAAGACAAAGGACTCAGACTCCAAAGGGCCCTACCTCAGCCTCTTAGTACTGGTGTGTGCTGCCATGCCCATCTCTTTCATCATTTTCTCCTTTTGTTTGATTGAATGATGTGTTGTGTTTTGTTTCCTTTTGTTTTGAGACAGTTTCTTACAGGGTAGCTGTGACTAGCCTAGAACTTGCTATGTACAGCAGGTTAGTCTCCTAAGTGCTGACAGTACAGATGTGCTCCACCATGCCCTGCTCCTCAATCTCTTCACTACTCTAGTTTTCCTTTCCCCCTCATCAACCAGCCCTGACTCCACTCTATCCTGGCCTATCATGAGCCCTGTCTGAAAAAGACTTAATGAGACTTTCCTCCTGTTTCTTTCCCAGGCTCCCAGCTCAAAGGCAGGGGAAGGAATGATATGACCCCTGGGGTCAACAGTGAGAATGGGCTAAAGCACTAACTTTGCTGGCCCCACACTCACCCAGGACCACCCACCCACTCACCATCATGATGTAGGTACTCATGAACTCCCCCAGGAAGTTCCGCACCATCTCTCTCTGTAGCACTGCTTGTATGGTCCTGAGCACAGGCCCAGAGGCCATCCTGGAGTTGTGGGTGGGCCTGAAGCACCCGACCAAGCCAAGGAACAAAAAGGAGATTCAAGTCAGCCTCCTGCCCATCGGCCCTGCAGCTCATAGATGAGTTAATGGGTAACCCAGTAGCCTCTCCCCATGTACCTTCTCCTGCCCAGGGCAATAGAGAAAGCTGGCATGAGAGACACCTGAGAGCCATAGGGACATGGAAGAGAAAGACTACCCAGCTAGGCCTCTTCTGAACAGGTAGGAGGATACACCAATGTGACCACCTTGCAAAGAGAGTAGACTGGGTGCTGAAAGTGCAGCCTGCTTTTGGGGTGGGAGTGGGCATGGGTGGGAGCAGACTGGGGAGATGGAATTCAGTTGAGTCTGTTTCTCTGCAAGAATCAAAGCTTGGGGCCACAGGCCAAGGCTTAGGAACAGTGGGGGTTACTCTGCACATGGGGTTCAGGAAAATCTGATGCCGGGCTCTACAAATAGCACAGAGCCTGGAAACAAACACTGGGTGCTTCTGAAGATGTGCGGAGGGCTTCAGAAGGTGGGGGAGGGGTGCAGTAAACACTCTGGGCTCTGTAGCCAGGCTAGCACAGAGATGCTTAGTAGTGAAGGAATGAACAAGTAATAAAGAGGCAGAAAGGAGGGAGAGTCTTGATTCCTTGTGCACTCTCAGGAACAGGCCCACAGATGATTAATATTGGCTGAATGGATGAGAACCAGACAATCTACTTCTTGTTCTTAACCAGATTGACATCAATACTTCCTAAAGAGCCTGACACTTGATAAATATTTGTTCAATAAAAGTTCTGTTGGATGGATGGATGGATGGATGGATGGATGGATGGATGGATGGATGAAGAAAAAATGAGTTTCAGGTACCAGGGTCTGTTAGTGGGGTACAGGGTTGGCTTCTGGGGAAGGTGCTGGGTCTGGAGGATGAAGCTGAACAGGGCAGACGTGGCTAGGTGGGCATTGGAGAGGTGGAGTAGTGAGACACTCAACAGTAAGAGGGGAAGAGTCTAGGTATTTTAGAGATGGAGACATCAAGGACATGGCTCCTTGACTCCTGGCTAGAGCTGAGGAAAAGGGCACTCCTGCCTGAGCTGAGACCACAGAAGGGAGAGTAGGCCTTCGGAGCATGGAGAACATTGTTTTCACCTGGGATATGAGCTGCCAGTCTGAGCTCAGCAGGTCTTGTAAAATGAGTCTTAAGCCAAAAAGGGAGAGGCTATTGAGAGAGAAAAGCCATCAATGCAGCCACTGGGTCTTTAAGTCCAAGAGAGAGTGCTGCAGGCAAACGTCTGTGGCACTCATCAATGAAATGGAGTAAGTGTGCTTTCCTGAGAGGGCAGGAAGTCCTACAGACATCTGCAAACTGGGAATGCAGTGGGTGCACCTGCAGCGTGACCAGGTAGGGTAGTCTCGGGAAGCCTCGCTGGGAAGCCTCGCTGGGAAGCCTCACTGGGAAGCCTCGCTGGGAAGCCTCGCTGAGAAGCCTCGCTGAGAAGCCTC
>NW_026594322.1:711236-731108 GCF_907164565.1 Psammomys obesus | reverse complement strand
GAAGCCTCGCTGGGAAGCCTCGCTGAGAAGCCTCGCTGAGAAGCCTCGCTGGAAATGAGTGGAGGAGCTGAAGGACCATGGGGATAGTGAACTTCAGGAAAAGGGAACAATTGCTGAAGGAGTCTGAGCATAAGTACATAAAGCAAAGGGAGGCAGTGTGGCTGGCAGGTAGAGCGAGGCTTGAGGCATAGGACAAGGAGAGGTAAAGGGACCAAGCGATGGCCAGTGCAGACTCTGACTGTACCCAATAGTCAAAAGGTGATGGGGATGGTTCTGGTAAGCACCATTTGCACAGGCCAGGCAGAACCTGTTCACCAGTCCTGGATCCTCAATTCTTCAGAGCTAACCCCAGGGCCCAGCCTGATATCTGCTGTGTTGTGGGACATCAGAGGCAGGTGGACTGGGACCCTGGGGTACTGGGTAGGTTGGAAAAGAAGGTGCCTAGGACACCAGCTGCCCCAAGGGAAAGGTTGGGACAGGACAGGGGAACAACTAAGATGTTCTAAGTTAGATATGGGCTAACTGGGGGTATGAGCGACACTTACCACCTTGGCTGGTCTGTTTGAGACATTGTTTTTCTGACTTTTAGATGCCGTGGGACCAGAGAGGAACCTAGGGCTGGGGGACACAGAACTGCATTTCCATCAGACCTCAGTTTCCCCGGGGAGAAGCCACCAGGCAAGCCCATGCCAGTACTATCCCAAACCCAGGCAAACTGGAGGGAGGGAGAGCCTCAAACAATTGTGAAAGATCCTATAGTCCCACCTCCCTCTATCCATGCTGCCCCAGGACATTGGCTCTCAAGACCAAGCTCTTCAGAGGTCCTCCTGGGCCTTCTCAAGTCTGCCACCCACCCAGCTTTGAGTAGTACAATGCCCAGTCAGCCCTCCCCACCTTTCCTAAAACCTTTCTTCTCAGACTGTGAGGATAACTCCTGAGTTGCCCTCAGGCAGACTCTACTCAGTTCTCTCTAGATGAAGTATCAGTTTATAGCCCTAAAGGCAGGATCCCTGAATCCTGGCCCAGCCTCTGAGGAAGACTCCATGGAAGACGCCAGCAGCAGACCCACCTCTGACCTGCCTCCTTTCTGCAGTCTATCAGATTTGATCTTCCCTCCTCCCTCCACCAGGCATTTCTGCTGGCACAGCCCAATCCATTCTCCCACTCTCCACTCCACTCAGCAGCCAGGTTACGGCTGATCTGTCCATGTCACACAGCCACATAGGGATGAACCAGGACAGAGAGCCAAACTTCAACTCCTGATGAACCTTCTTTCCCAAATAACAATCCAACGGTCACTCCTATGTGGTCCTAGCTGGGCTTGCCCCAGGGAGGCTACCTTGCCCCAGCCTACCTGCAGCCCACACTGGCTCTGCTGAAGTACCCTATGCTTCACAGCCTCCGTCTGGACCCTTCTGTTAATGTCAAAGCTGCTCTTGCTTCTGTTCCTCCATCACTATGGTAGGCTCGAGCTAGTAGTGAACTGGAGCTCTGTTGTCTCTGAGTCCTCACTTAGAGCCTGCCTCTCAGCCCTCCCCCAGGGTGGCCGGATTCCAGTTGTGCTCCTCTAGGGGAGAGGTCAGTAAGGCAGGGATTTGGCTCATGCCACTTAAGCCAGGTCCATACACGCTGCCCAAAATAGCATCCCTGTTTTTGCCAAAAGCACCATGGAGACTGAGTTCTGAGGCAGCCCTTGTGAGGTCAGAGGTGGTGTTTCAGTGTGCATTCTGGGAGGAAAGGCCAAGCTGACAAGCCAAGCATCATCTGGGTTATCTAAAGCCAAAGGCAGAGATAGCCTGCAGAAGGTCACAGGGGCTCCTGAAACCCAGGCTGTAGAGAAAGCCGTGAACATAGGGGTAGGGGAGACAAGGTGCATGTAGAAGTTTCCAGAAATCAGCAGAGAAGGGTGGGAAAAGCAGCTCTGGCACAGTCATCAGCCTGAAGAAGAGTGAGGAGAATTAGACTCTGTCCTCAGCAGTCCCTATCTGATAGAGGAAAACCCAAACCTGGTTTCCTGGGGTCCCCATCCTAGGCTCTGTCTCCTGGACAGTGCCTTTCTTGGGAAAGACATATCCAAGGCTCCATGAGAAAAACCAAGCTGGCCTGGCAGCATGGTCCTGGGGCTCAGGACAGCAGTGGGATCTCAGCGATGAGGGTGAGGTCAGGAGGGGACATGAGAACAGCCTGCAGCCAAAGAGGTCTTCTGGATTCAGGGGCCTGGCTGGGCCAGAAGATCAGGCAGGCCTGAAAGTATCTGCAGGGGCTTCAGTGCTGAAGTGTGAGGGTGGGTACCTCCTATTGGAGAGGTGGGCAGTAGGCAGCAAGCCCAGGGAGACCCATAGCACCTTGATGGGAGAAATTCTAAGGTATGGCTGCCCAAAAGTCTCATAGGGGATGAAACAGTCTTCTAAAGATCGCTGAACATGATGGCACATATCTGTAGCCAACACCCATGAGGCAGAGACCAGGAATACAAGTTTAAGCACAGCCTGGACTACTTAGTAAATTCAGGCTATCAACACACTGTAATCCTAGCACTTGTAAAGCAGAGGGAATGAGGTCATCCTGGTCTATATAGTGTGGTCCAGGCCAGATAATGCTGTATACAGTAAGACTCTGTCTCAAAGGCTGAATGAAGAGCCATGTCCTTATAATCAGGAATTCAAGGTCATCCTCAACCATAAAACTCATTTGAGACTGGACAGTTAGGACTAAGACCCATTTTCTTTTATTTTTTCTTTTCAAAACAAGTATTTCTCTGTGTAGCCTTAGCTGTCCTGGAACTTCCTCTGTAGACCAGGCTGTCCTTGAACTCACAGATCTGCCTGCCTCTGTGTGGAGTGCTGGAGTGCACCACCACCCTGTAGCAGCTCTTCTCACACACCTCCACTCAGGTGAAGTCAGGGTTCCTGCCTGTGCTGCAAGGAGCAATCTCAGGGAGTCAATATGAAGCAGAGTTGGAGGTTTGTTTGTTGGTTGGTTGGTTGATTGGTTGGTTGGTTGGTTGGTTGGTTGGTTGGTTGGTTGGTTTTTATTATGCATGCCAGAAGGGGACACCAGATCTCATTATAGATGGTTGTGAGCTATCATGCGGTTGCTGGGAATTGAACTCAGGACCTTTGGAAGAGCAGGTAGTGCTCTTAACCTCTCCAGCCCTTTTTCTTTTCTTTTTTAAATGATTTTTTAATCTTATTTTATGTGCATTGGAATTTTGCCTGTATGAGGGTGTCAGATTCCCTGGATCTGGAGTTAGAGATAGTTGTGAGCTGCCATGTGGGTGCTGAGAATTAAATCCATGTCTTCTGGAAGAGCAGCCAGATCTCTCCAGGCCTGAATTGGAGTTTATTAGAAAGAGATTTCCCGGACCTGGGGGTGTAGCTCAGTTTATAGAATGTTTGTGTTGTGTGTGAGCACCACATTAAGAATGGGCACAGTGGTTCATGCCTGTAAACCCAGCACTTAGATAGTGAAGGCAGGAAGATGGAGAATTCAGATAAGCCATCTTAATTTAAATAGTAAGTTTGACATCATTCTGGGACACAGTCTTAAACAAACAAGACCTGAAGAGATTTTTTAACACACTGTTAATTTTTGGGTGTATTTATTTTATGGTATGAGTATTTGCCTGCATGTATGCGTGTGTACCATATGCATGCCTATAGAGATAGGCGGGTTCTGGGAATTGAACCTGGATCCTCTGCAAGAACCAGCACTCTGAACCATGGCACCATCTCTCCAACCAGAGATTTTAAACAGTCTTAAACAGAGGGATGAGAAGAAAGGAGAGAAGGAGGGAGGGAGGAAGAAGGTGAGACACTGACTTAGGGAAAGGATAGTATAACCCAAATGTGAGTGTGGGTACTTAAAACAGTCACACTGGCTGGGGTGTAGGCCTTTAATCCCAGCACTTGGGAGACAGAGGCAGGCAGATCTCTGTGAGTTCAAGGCCAGCCTGGTCTACAAAGTAAATTCCAGAATAGCCAGGGCTACACAGAGAAACTGTCTGGAAAAACTAAATAAATAAAAAGAGAGAAAACAGAAAAAAAAAAAAAAAAAAAAAAAGAGCTGGCTTTAGCAGCACATATACTAAAATTGCAACAAAACAGAGATTACTATGGCTCCTGTGCAAGGATGAAATCCGAGAAGTGTTCCATATTTTTTCATAAATTGTGTTTTAATTGAGATTTAGAACAGTTTCTTTTAGTGTTCCAGAGATTGGACCTGTGTTAGAAAATAAAGCTGAACCGGGAGGGGGATGGGGGTGGAGAGAAAGACAAAAGGTGAAAGGGCAGAGTATGAAGAGAAGAGGAAAATGACTCTCCTCTAGAGGGTGCCAAAGACCAGGTCCTGTCTGGGACCTGCGGAGCAAGTTCACACCCCCATGCCCAACACAATTCTCCCAGAAGCCAAGGGTTGTGGCCAAAGAGGCCAAAGGTTCTGCCTCACTCCTGTTGCAGATCCCAAATGGGCTTAGACTGCTGCATTTCTTCCAGAAAGGAGAACTGCACCCTGGGAAAGGAGGACTCCTGCTTTCATCTATGTCTTGTGTGCCTTCCAGTCAGATATGAGTTCAGGTCAAGAGTGAGAAATGGACTAGGCAGTTGTGGTGGCACAGACCTTTAATCCCACTTTTTTTTTTTTTTAATGCACTCAGGAGAGTGCATTAAAAAAAAATTCTCTAAATTTTGGGCCAGCCTGGTCTATACAGAATGAGTTCCAGGATAGCCAGGGCTGCACAGAGAAACATTTTCTTGGGGAAAACAAAAGAGAAGGAGCCATGGAACTGGGTGTAGAGATGCACACCTGTAATCCCTGCACTTGGAAGTCTTGGGACAGAAATGCTTAGCCTAAGCACTACAGAGAAACTCTGAGCCAAATAAGTAGAGTTAGGATCTTATATGAAGCCAGAGCTTGGCTGTTAGACTAGAAATAGAGAAAGCTGGGATCTATGTTAAGGTCAGGCCAAGGAGCACATTTACATAGCTGGTGTGGGAACCAAAGTGGAAACAGACCCCTCTATCTCACAGGCAAGCAAAAGAAACAATTCATGGTATCAGGCAGAGGGAAGATCCAGTCTAAAGAGACAGGAGTCTTCCAGAAAAGGCCTCCAAGATTCTGTCTGGAAGGAAGAGAATCACTCTTAAAGCTTCTTATGGCCCCCAGAGGACTGTGGAAACCTAATCTGGAAATGGAGAATAAATTACAGAGGGTTTGGGATGGGCTGGGGTTACCATGAAAGGCTTTAGCTGGTTTTGACACTATCCCAAGAGCCAAGCAGCCTCTAAAATGATCTAACTACACAAGGACCAGAGTGAAGCCTCTTAGCTGCCCGTATTCCTGAGTCCTGGGCTTCCTGAAAACTCCAGAGGATGGCCCAATCAAGGAATCAGTGATATCAGCCCAGGTGGCTCAGCATTATCCAGGAATCACAGGGAGGGGGGCCGGGGCCAGGACTGTGGGACACAGGGCACTAAGAAAGGAGCAGGTGGGAGGGAGATGGGAATCTAGGCACTGGGCTGCCCAGAGGCCATAGGACCAACTAGTAGCTGCACTGAGCTGAGTAATGAAGGGGCCAGTGAGGCATGTGTTTGCAGAGGGTTGTCTGGGACAGCTGACAGGATGGAAGGTGCTCTTCTTGCTGAGACCATAGAGACAGTCCATAGTGGAGAGAGGCAGCTCAAGGCAGCAGGAGGGAGGGAGGTACGAATCAGAATAATGAATAACACAAGTCAGGACAAAACCAGTGCAGATAATTGGGGACAGAGAGGACACACCAGGGCCCTTTTTCCTAAGGGTAGGTAAGCTCTGAGTAGGATTACCATATAAAACACAGTAAAGTGTGAGGTTTTTTGTTTTGTTTTGTTTTATTATGTATACAGTGGTTTGCCTGCATGTCAGAAGAGGGCACCAAACCTTGTTATAGGTTGTGAGCCACCATTTGATTGCTGGGAATTGAACTCAGGACCTTTGGAAGAGCAGCCAGTGCTCTTAACCTCTAAGCCATCTCTCCAGCCCAAGTGTGAGTTTTATAGAAATAGTTATTTGCAATGTTTAGGATGTATTTATAGTAAAAAAAATTTTTTCATTGAGTTTTGTGTATGTGTTGGAATCAATCCCAGGTCTTCACTTGGTACGGTAGAGTCACCTTTAATTCCAGCACTGGTGAAACAGAGACAGGAAGAACACAGATTTGAAGCCAGGCTGAGCTACATACAAGTAGCATGTACAAGACAGCCATGTCTATATAACAAGACAAGACTATCACAACACACACACACACAAAAAAAAAAAAAAAAAAAAAAAGAGGATAGAAAGATGGTTCAATGGTTTAGAGCACTTGTTGCTCTGCCAGAGGACCCAGTTTCGAATCCCAGCACCCATATGACAGGTAACAACTGCCTTAACTCCAGTTCCATAGGATCTGGCGCCCTCTTCTGGCCTATGTGGGCACTACATGTGGTGTACAGACACATGCAAGCAAAACATCCATACACATAAAATATAATCAAAATTTTAAAAAGGGATGGTGTGATGACTGAGTGAAGGTATTTTTATACAAGACTACTGACCTGAGTTCCATTTCAGGACTCAATGGTGGAAGAAAACTGACTCCCACAGGTTGTCCTCTGACCTACACACACACACACACACACACACACACACACACACACACACACAAATGATAAAATGGTGTTATTTAAAAAAAGCACAAACAGCCAGGTGATGGTGGCTTATAACTTTAATCCCAACACCTGGGAGGCAGAGGCAGACAGATCTCTGTGACTTCAAGGCCAGCCTGTTCCAGGACAGCCAGGGCTATGTAGAAAGACTGTCTCAAAAAATAAATAAATAAAAAGAGAAATAAAATAAGAATAAAGATTTAAAAAAACCCACACAAACAAGCTTTGCACAGTGGGAGTATCAGAGCCAAGGGTGTTTATCTGAGGCACTGTTGTCATTAACATACACACACACAAAAAGCACAAATAAAAATAAATACTCTTAAGCTACATGCCTTGAAATTCTTGTTTTTTAGCTACATTTTATTTATTGTGTGTGGTGGTTTGGTTCTATTTTTGTTGTTTAGTTGGTTGGTTTGGGTGTTAGGTGTGTGTGTGAGAGAGAGGGAGAGAGAAAGAGTTGGAACAGGGTCTCATTGTGTTGCCCTGGCTGGCTTGGAGTCACTGTGGGGAGCAGTGCTTCTCACAGAGCCCCTCCTGTCCCTCCCTAAGTCAGCACTGCCAGCTGAGGGAAGTGAATAGGAGTGCAGGTGGAGGTCTAAGGACAGCCCACGGGGATTGGCTCACTCCTTCTAGCACGTGGATCCCAGGGCTTGAACTCAAGTGTCAGCCTCAGCAGCAAGCACCTTTACACAAGGAGCCATCTCATGAGCCCCACACCCCTGAAATTCTCACCTGACTGTCCCCCCTATATTTTTATTTGTCAAATACAGCAACTCTGCTCTGTGGTGAAGAGCTTCTGGTATCTTGCACCCCGATTTAGATTTGAGTCCTAGCCTTAAGCTCCTCCACCTGTGAATCAGGGCCAGAGGATCTCAGCTCTTCCTGCTCACTTATGAGACTAGGGTCGTGACTGCAGCAACAGATCAGGAGGTCAAAGATCAAGCTGGTGGGTGCTGACAACGTGGATGAAATTCACTGTAGCATTGATTTCTAGAGCAGTCTCCTGTTGTGCCCTAAGGCATTCTGTCTCTGAGAAATTGTTTCATTTCTGAGGCTGTAGCTGAGTGTTGATTACCTAACAAGCATGAGGCCCTAAGATCAAGCCCCAGCAATAGCCAGGCATGATACTGCAGTTGTTGGGATCTGTAAACAGGCATCTCTATAGATTTGTGTAACACTCATCCCACACGATTTCTAACATTGGTGCATTTTGGCCGGGAATAGGTTCACTCCAGCAGGCACACTGCGTGGGGAGTGCTGGCACCCAACCAGGGCTACTGGAGACCTATTTTGTTCCAAATCCGCCCTCAACCCCCACTTTCTGGCAACCAGGTTGCTACTGAGACATCCAGGACCGGCTAAATTGGTGAGTTCCCCTGTTGGTCAGGGGAACGTTTCTCTGAGCAAGGGAGGAGTGACCGTTGAGTGTCTGGCACCTTCCCACTGCCCTTTGAAGAAAAAGTCTTAACTGGCCACGGCTGACCCCCTTTGCTGCACCTCTATTAGGGCCCCACTTTCCCTTGAGGGAGCCTCCCAATCGCATACAGTCTGTTCTCCCCCTCTCTCGCTCGTGGGAAGTCCTAGTGCTAGGTGGACCTTTGTGCTCTCGGGCTGTGCCTCCCCCACCCCCCGCATCCTAGCCCCAGTCTCTGGCCAAAAGCTGATGAGTTATTGGATCAGGTAGGACTTCTCATTTGAGTCACACCTTGCCTCTGGGACACTTTTTGGAAGGTCACTGACTTCTCTGCCTCCCAATGGGAAACGCCCAGAGGTCCATTCCTCCAGCTTCAACACTGGGATGTCTTCTGGAGAATTTTAAAACCTTACACATGGAGCCTGAATAAAAGGCTTCTAAACACATACGCCTCTATAATAAGACTTGCCTTCATACTCTCTAGGTAAGGGTTCACATTGGCCGATTAACAGCACATTAAATCCCAATA
This sequence comes from Psammomys obesus, assembly GCF_907164565.1. Lineage (NCBI taxonomy): Eukaryota > Metazoa > Chordata > Mammalia > Rodentia > Muridae > Psammomys > Psammomys obesus. The sequence continues at coordinate 722,482 of NW_026594322.1, read as the reverse complement.
TTTTACGGGATCTTCTTAATTTCTGCCAGCAATCTGGTAAATGTTCAAGCTTTCCCTCTTCTCCACTCTAAACCTCCTCTGTGCTCTTCCTGTCCTCCTACCCAACTTCTTCTAAAGTCTCAACCCCAGGAGTTCTCTACCTTTGACCCTGCAGATGAACCTCCACCCCACCGCTCTCAACCTCCAGCTTCTCCAGAATCTCCACAACCTCTGGCGCCTTCCCCCTCCTCTTCTACTCCCTCATCTTCTTCGGTTTCTTCAAAATCCTCACTCCCTTCCCCAGCAACAGACTGTCCTAGTCGCCTCACTCTGGCACCCACTTTCACCTCACCAGCAACTATTAGCCCCCCTGCTACCTGTTCTCACTCTATAGCAAAGTCTGCTCCCTCTACTCAGCAGAAGCCAACCTCAATTCTTCCCTTGTGGGAAGCAGCTGGTATAGACGGCTTACTTAGGGTGCACATTCTCTTCTTATTAACTGAACTTTCTCAAGTAGAAAAGAGATTAGGATCCTATACCTCTAATCCTTCTACTTTCATTAAAGAATTTTAATATCTCACTCAATCTTCCATGATATGTATATGATTCTTACCAATAACCTATTACCTGATGAACACAGTTTGGGAACAGGTTAGAACGCATGCAGATGAGGTTCACCAAACAAATGCTTCACACCCAATGGGGCTGAGGTGGTATCCCACCAGGATCCACAATGGAATTACAATACTCCAGAGGCATTTTAGCCAGAGATCAATTTACAACCTGCCTCCTGGCTGGTCTCCACAAGGCAGCCCTTAAGCCAGTTAATTATGACCTCCAGGAGGTCATTCAGGACAGAAAAGAAAATCTGTCTCAATTCCTAGAACACCTTACAAAGGCCCTTTTACAACACACTAATCTAGACCCCAAAAGTACAGAGGGCAGACAACTCCTAATGACCTATTTTTTTTCTCCCAAAGTTACCCCGACATCAGGGCTAAGCTTAAATCCTTGGAGAAGGAACCTCTGACTCCACAGGCAGAAGTCTTAGCGCTGGCCTTTAAGAGGCACTATGGAAGAGATGAAAAAGCCCACAAGCAAAAATACCAAATGCTAGCCAACCCACTGGCCTCAGCCACTACCCAGGCTCCCTTGCTTCCTAAGGCATGAGCACTACCGGGTCCCTGTCTCAAGTGTGGTCAAACGGGTCATTGGGCCCGGGCTTGTCCTACTCGGGGGACCACCACACCCCTGCCCCAAATGTGGTCTGAAGGATCACTGGGCCAGGGCTTGTCCTAACCCCTGCAAGCCACCGGGGCCATGTCCAAAATACCACCAAGAGGGACATTGGGGTGTTGACTGCCACTGTTTCTCCCATGATATGGGGGCATCACTCCCAGATCGCCCTCCAGCTGATATCCTAGGCCTGGCTACGAATGACTGAAGGTGCCCGGGTTCCCTTGACCTGACCATTGCCATCACTAGCAGGAAGCCACAGGTGATTATCATGGTATTAGGGAGGGCCATCTCCTTCCTTGTGGACACTGGAGCCACTTATTCAGTTCTAAGGGAGTACTGGGGACCAACCTCTCCTTGTAGTTCCTCTATTGTCGGGGTAGGGGGACAGCCTTGCCAGCCTTGCCAGACTCCACCACTTAATTGTATTTTCAAGGGTGTTCCCTTGACCCATTCCTTTTTAGTAATGCCAGCCTGTCCAGTTCCCCTAACGGGAAGGGACTTTTTAGCCAAAGTAGGAGCCTCTATTTCCTTTACTCCACCCATTCACTTAACCCCAAGCTCACCAGTGTCCTCTCTCCTCCTCCTAGCTACCCTACCTACCAGTTCTAATATGTTACTTCCTTTACCAGCCTCTCAAGTGGACCCCCAAGTCTGGGATGTCCAAAACCCCTCTGTAGCAAGACACCATTCCTCTGCAGACATTCAGCTACAGGACCTCACCTGATATATTGCCCAGGCTCAATATCCACTTCCTCTCAAGTGTCTTAGGGGACTTAAGCTGTTATTATCCTTGACCTTCTAAGAAAAAAAAAAAAAAAAAAAAAAACTCCTTCGCCCACTTCCTCTCCTTTTAACACCCCTATACCTGTGGTTAAAAAGCCCAATGGAGCCTATTACCTGGTTCAAGACCTCCGGCTTCTCAACTCTGCTTCTCAACTTCTCAACTTCTTCACCCTGTTGTAGCCAATCCATACACCCTCCTCTCCTTATCCCCTCAGGCACTTCCCATTTCTCAGTTCTAGATCTCAAGGATGCATTTTTCTCTATTCCCTTAGATGCCCAATCACAAAATATCTTTGCCTTCACCTGGACTGACCCTGACATCCTGGTCTCTACTCGCTTACCTGGACTGTTTTACCCCAGGGATTCCCGGACAGCCCACATTTTTTTGGCCAGCCCCTAGCCTCTGATCTACTCTCCTTATCTCTCCCTAAATCTAAACTTATACAGTATGTAGATGACCTTCTCCTCTGCAGCCCAACCCTACAAGTTAGCCAAACTAACACTTCTGCTCTTCTCAATTTCCTATCCAGCAGGGGCTATCGTGTCTCACCTACCAAGGTCCAATTATCCACCTCTGATATCACTTACCTGGGACTAACAATAACCCCAACCCACAAGGGCATCACCCTAGATAGAAAAGACCTAAGACAGTCTCTGGCAGTTCCCTCTACTAAAGAAGAAATCTTATGGTTTCTGGGAATGGCTGGTTTCTTATGGTCCTGGGTCCCCTCCTTTTCCCTTCTTGCCCACCCCTTATATGAGGCAGCCTTAGGCCCTTTGCATGACCCCTTCTTAAGCCCATTACTAAGCCCTTTCAGAGGCTCCAACAGGCTCGTCATGAGGCCCCGGCCTTACATCTTCCAGACCTAATGCATCCCTTCTCCCTCTATGTAACAGAAAAAGAGGGATATGCCCTTGGAGCCCTGGGTCACCAATTGGAACCCTCCTTTGCACCTGTAGCATACCTATCAAAAAAATTAGACCTGACAATCCAGAGATGGGCCCCTTCATTCGTGCCCTAGCGGCTACGGAGCTCCTTATTCGAGAGTCAAAAAAAACTAACTTTTGGGTCAACTATTACTGTCTTCTCTTCTCACAATCTGTCTCACCTTTTAACATATAAAGGCTTTACAAACTTTACCTCCTTCCAGGATCCTTTCCCTCCAGGTGGCGCTAATAGAAGACTCTACCCTCACTTTCCAACTATGCCCACCTCTCAATATTTCAAGTCTTCTTCCGAGACCTAATGCTGACTGTTCCCCATCTCACTCTTGCACTGAACCTTTAGAGGAACTATATCCCCACCCCTCACACATACAGGGGGGCACATTGCCTCAGCCTGCCTATACCTGGTATAGAGACGGCTGTTCCTTTGTACACGAGGAAGCTCGAAAAGTGGGTTATGCCATAGTGTCAGATACTGAGGTGGTTGAGGCACAAGCCCTCCCTGCCCATACCACTAATCAACAGGCTGAACTAATAGCTCTTACCTGTGCTTTCCAATTAGCCCAGGGACAATCCCTTAATATCTATACAGACTCTAAATATGCTTTTCATATTCTTCTCTGCCATGCTGCCATCTGGAGAAAGTGTGGGTTACTTACAGCAAAGGGAAGATCTGTAACCAATGCAGGCCAAGTTACGGTCATGCTAGAAGTCTCCCACCTTCCCACAGCCACTGGAATAGTCCACTGCTGGTCCCACCGGACTGAGATTTCATAGTTTCCAAAGAAAATAACTGGGCTGACAAAGCAGCTAAGGCTTTGGCCCTTAAAGGCCTACACTCACCACAAAACATCCTTACACTACACATCTCCCTGACCCTCTCCTGACATTCGTCAGATTCTGTCCTACCAGCTCTTTCATCCTAGCAATCAAGCCTTGTCTAACTTTGTCAGGACTCACCTACCGCCTACCTCTGAGGACTTGTACTTCCTAAAGACCATTACTGCTTCTTGTAAGATCTGCCAGACCTCAGATCCTAACTCAGGATATTGTAGCCCCCCTTCCCCTACCCACCAGGCTAGGGGCTCTCTCCCTGGGACTGACTGGCAACCTGATTTTACCCACATGCCAGCAGTCAAATGTGTCTGGTACCTCCTGGTCTTGGTGGACACGTTCTCGGGATGGGTGGAGGCTTTCCCCACTACTAACAAAAGAGCTCAGACAGTTTCTGATCTCCTGGATCTACCTCTGATCTACCTCTCTCCAGTCAGATAATGGCCCCTGAGTTCACTTCTCAGGTTTCCCAGACCTTATCTAAAGCCCTTAACATTCCTTGGTGTTTTCATATCCCGTACCACCCCCAGTCCTCAGGAAAGATAGAACGAACTAACCGATCCTTAAAAAACATTCTTGTTAAACTATCACAAGAGCTCCACCTCGATTGGGTAAAACTCCTCCCCCTCACTCTTTTCAGGCTGCGAACTCTCCCTAAAAAGCCTCCTCTATCTATCTCACCTTTTGAGCTCATGTATGGGAGACCGGTCCTAACTCCTGGTCTTTCAGCGAAATCCTCACCTCTCCCTGACCACCTGCTTACTCCCTTACTCTGTCATCTCTGTTCTCTTCTATGGGTCTTTACTGACCACTGTTTACCATGGACATACACTAACCCCTGTCCATCTCCTATTAACATTGGGGATCAGGTCCTTCTCTCCCCTCAAAACCAAAGTTCCCCAACTCTTTCTCCTAAATGGCAGAGCCCCTTCAAGGTGATTCTTGTGACCCCCACAGCTGCTAAGCTTGAGGGCTTCCCTCACTGGATTCATCTATCCCACCTTAAGCCTTTCACCCCCTCTTCTCAAAATAATGCCACTTCCTACATATCAACTCCAACAGAACCCTGTTCCCTCAAGCTCCAAAAGATGCCAAGATCAACCACCTTGTCTCCGGTTCCAGAGAAATGAGACCTCACGACAGGAGCTGTATTCAACCCTACTGGATTGGATATGTATCTTTCCTCCTCTCTCTTTTGCCTATTTCTGTCCAAGGTAATCCCTACATATGGAGATTCGAGGTTCAAGAAACCATCATTGATAATAAGCAGTCTCTCCAAATAGGTTGGGAAACATGGGAGGCTGCCAGGAGCCGATTGGAATAGCCATCACCCCCACATCTATCCCTCCTCTCTTATTTGATAGAATTTTTTGTTTGCTTCCTCTTTGATCAAACAAAGGATCATTGCAAAAAATGGCTGGACAGGTATGGAGGCTGCCCATACTGGTCTTGCCAAATCCATGCACCAGCACAGAAGAAGCTCCTTCACCTGTACAAAAAGACTCTCTACTTATACATCCAAGACCCATGGGACCCCAGATGGGAAGTAGGCGTCGTTGGAAAACTCTACCACCACTACACACCCAATCTACCGATAAGTACTATCCATATACAGAGAATATATGTCCCAATTACCCAATCCCTGGGGATGGGAGCAGTAGAGAAGATAATTAAACACTCCTCTAAGATATAGTACCTAGTAGTTCTAACTAATGAACTGTCCAATGAGCTGATAGTGGACCTAATTGTCTGCTCTTTAGCTGCCAAGCTACCGTTAACTTAGCCTAGCCTAGCCTAGTCTAGCCGTCAATGTGATCAGAGACCTGAGAAGGATAAATTATGAGCTAAGTAAATGTACCAATCAAAATGACAGAGATGACTAGTTAGTCCATCACCTAGGCAGTGTCCCTGGCTCCTGTGGTCTCCTGGCTTCCTGAGCAGAGGCAATCCAGCCATCAGGCATAGAGGATGAGAAACTGCTGCTGTGGAAAGAGGAACAGGAGAGATTGACCTCACCTCACCTCACCTCATACAATGTGAAATAATGACTCTGCAGATGTCCACAGCTTCATCCACAGTTAGGCTGGGCTCTAGCAGTGGGCCAGTTGAGGCAGTGTTGCCCAGTGGTTAGCATACCACAATCCAGAGTCACAGTCATCTGTTGTTGTGTCCATATCTTCTCGGAGGCCTGGAGGAGCTACTGCCAAGATTTTGGGACTTTCTGTCACAATAAACTTACACATGTTAAAATGCCATATTCATCAGATCTCTGACAAGCTTGAGGGCCAGCATATCTGAGTTACTCTTTGTCTATTTTTATCATCTGCTCTAAATTGTATCCTATAAAATAGAATGCTATAATCTCTAATTTTGGCATATTCCTTAGATGCATGTTTTAGAACCAAATTTCAAGTAGATCCATATAGGCAAACTTCATGGTTATCCATCCTAAATTTAACCTTAGAAAAACAACCTAAACAAAGGGACTGGGTAAAACTCAGTTTTTAAAGTGTAACTTTAAATCTGCTCTTTCTGACTAAAATCAAAACAAGACCTTTAATCAGGCACAATTTATAAAGGGGCTAGCAAATCTTATAAATCTCACCATCTTCTTTAAAACTTAACAGCAAAAAGCTTTACACACTGGGATCAAATAAGTTTGGGAACCAATTGCCTAACAGAACAGTTCAGAACAAACAACAGCATAGAACAATTTTAAACTGTATGAATTATTCTGTTCACATCAAACCTGTCAGTCCGATTTTTTTTCTCTAAAAGAACATAAGAAAACATTTTACAATGAAGAATCACCAGCCCTTTTACAGTTCTTTCTCAAATATATTTGCAGGTATAAAGAACCAAAGCAATCATCATTCATATGCCCCCTGGCTTTTACATACATGACAGACCTTTCATAACATTCTATATACCTTCAGGTTCATAGCTTCCTTCTTCTGGCTTAACCAGACACTTTTGCTTTAGACAAGCTATTCCTTTCTTTAATATCTCTTGCTCACTCTCTCTTTCTTTTCAGACAACAGAAAAACTCCCATCAAAATTTCTTTAATTTTCCAAAGGGTTGGGAAACTGTTCCAAGTTCTTTGTTAGACTGCACAACGGTTATTGCTTAAAAAAAAAAAAAAAAAAAAAAAAAACAACCTGATAAACTGTAAATGTTTTATCACCTTAAACATGATCCTTGATACCTCATCTCAACCCCAATGCCCTACTGCTAATAATATCTCGATTCTTTGTGGCACTCAGGTCTACCATATTCTGCCTGCTCGTTGGTCAGGAGTTTGCACTCTGGTACTTCTCTTCCCCGAGCTGTGGGTGATAAATGAAAAGGAGCCCCTACCAGTCCCGGTCACGGACTCAATAGCTGCCCAGCAGACTAAGAGGGCAATTCAAATCCTGCCCCTCCTGGCTGTTGCAGGAATCACGGCAGCTCTCGGAACCAGGATAGCAGGACTAGCCACTTCCCTAACCTTTGTATTATCAGCATTCTTCCCAGTTCATCCAGGACCTTCAGCAAGTGGCTCAGACAATAGTAACTCTCCAAGGACAGATTGACTCCCTGGCAGCAGTAGTACTTCAAAACTGACATGGACTGGATCTCCTCACTGCTAAAGGAGGCCTTTGCACCTTCCTCCAGGAGAAATGCTGTTTCTATGTTAACCAGTCAGGTATATTAAAAGACAAAATCCAACAACTCCAGACAGATTTACAAAAACACAGGGAACAGCTTGAGGCCCCTATCTCTTGGGCCTTTGAGAGTCCCATATGGAAATGGACTCTGCCCTTTGTCACACCGCTCCTGCTATCTTTCTGCTTTTGCTTTTTGCGCCCTGCTTAATTAACTTCCTCTCTACATTCTTCCAACAAATGCAAAAAATCTCTAACCAAACTATTAATCAGTTACTCCTACAGGATTATCAACCTCTGCCCACAGAGCCAGCTGACTATGACTCCGATGGTGGGGACCAGCTGTACCCCAAGAATGATAACGCCCCTAACCAGCAGGAAGTAATTTGAAGAGCAAAAGTCATCCCTGTGCCCTCCCCACACCATCACCCCTTCCTGGCTTCTCACTTTTTAATAAAACAAAAAGGGAGGAATGTTGGGATGGGTAAGCAGGCATCTCTACTGCCAGCCCCAAGGGACCTGATGAACCAGTTATCTGGCATCTGTGAGGCCACCTATGGACCACCTGCTGGTCACCTGGAACCACTTGTGCATTCTCTGGGTCACCTTATAAGAGAACTTGAGCTCCTCCCCTCTCTGTCTTTCTCTTCTTCCTCATCCAGAGATGCTCTCTGCGACCCTAATAAACCCTAATAAACCTTCCCCTAATACACCTCCCATGGGGAACAGGTCGCGTGGCGTGATTTGTGAACCCACTGTGTAACTCTCACGATTTCCAACAGCAATACCTTTAACCCCAGCACTCAGGAGGCAGAGGCAGGAGGATCTGGTCTACAGAGTGAGTCCAGGACAGCCAGGGCTACACAAAGAATGAGAGAGAGAGAGAGAGAGAGAGAGAGAGAGAGAGAGAGAAGGAGGGAGAGTGAGAGGGAGGGAGAGAGACTATCTTTAAAAAAGAAAGGAGGGTGTGAGTTTGAGAGATGGCTCAGTGGTTAAGAGTAGTGGTTGCTCTTCCAGAGGTTCTGAGTTCAATTCCCAGCACCCACATGGCATCTTACACCTGTCTGTAACCCCAAGATCTGACACCTTTACAAGGACATACAGGCAGACAAAACACCAGTACACGTAAAATGAAAATAAATGCATGTTTTTTAAAAGGGTGAGAATGCAGAGCATCCTGGAAAGAACTAGAAACTTAAAAAAAATAAAAATAAAAGCTCAAGCTCACCTTTAACAAAGGGTATGGGATTGGTTGGGGGTGTAGGGAGGGGGAATGGCTGTAAGTTTGAGACCAACCTGAACTACACAGTGCATTCCAGGCATTCCTAGAGGAGGCCACTCATGAACAGAGGCCCTGGGGAGACAACACAGAATCTGCATATGTGAGAAGAATGAAACATAAGGAAGGGGTGCAGGTTTGGAGATGGGGGTTGGGAGCATATCTGGGTCTTTTGATATATATTATTTGTTTATATATTTTGGGGGGTGCAGTCAGACAAGTACACACTTGTGGATGTCAGGGGCACAAGTGTGTCAATTGTGAGGCCTAGGTTCTCTTTCTACTATGTGGATCTCTGAGGTCAAACTCAGATCTTCAGGCTCGGTAGTAAAAGCACACTTACCCATTGGGCTATCTCAGCAGCCCAACATCTGGTGTTTGATCCAGGGTCTCAAGTAGCCCAAAGTGGCCCAGAGCTGGTCATATGTGGCCTGGAGCTCCTGACCTTCTTGCTTTCACCTCTCAGGTGCAGAGATCAGATGAGCAACGCCACACCTGGCTTTCTTGGTTTTTGATTTTTTTATTTTTCCAAGACAGGGTTTCTCTGTGTGTATCCTTGGCTTGGCTGATCTGCAACTTGCTGGAATTAAAGGCATGAGCCACTACCCGGCTGACTTATTTTTTAGAGGGCCTCAGTGTGTATCCCATACTGGCCTCAGAATACAGTTGTGTCAGATTCCTGAGCTGGGATTACAGGGGTGGACCACAGTGCCTGGCTCTTCATGTGTGGGCAGACACACACACACACTGCTGTACACATGCTCCTCCTGGACTGGGTTAATATTTTCCTGCCTGCGTCAGCATGGTCCTAGTCAGCAGGCAGCTGGCTGTGGGAACGTGCCCTATCTGATCTGGTTAGGGGCTGTGGGTCTGGAACAGTGGACATGGGGTAGGCAAGGAGCCCATCTCCACTCCCCCAGGGAAGCCACACTCTTCACTCCCTGCTCAGCCTGAGGAAGGAGGCAGGCCCAGAGGCCACATAACTCTGACATGTTGTGACTGCCTGCCTCCCCACATCTACTGGGGGCTCCCAGCAGAGAAGCCTCCCTGAAAGTAGGGGAGGCCAGCCACGACCTATTATAATCCAACATCTTTGCCACACACATCTGTCACTTTGGGGACAAATAAGGGCAGAGACCCCAGGAAATGCTCACATTTAACCCTTTAGAAGCAAAGTAACTTTGAAATGGCCTTGGAAGCCTGGGGGATGGTGGGACTCCAGAGCCAGCTTTCCAGTGGCTGATGAAGGTCCTGCTTAGAGGTCTGTGTGGGCAGTGTCTGGGATGCCAGCATCTCAGGGGATGGAGCCTCAGACATGGTAACACACCAGGGCCCCAAGCAGGGTGGGGCCTTCCTTTTCCCTGGGCCTCTCCCTGTGTCATGTGAGAGTCCTCCCACACCTTACGGTGAAGGCACAGCCAACAGAGCTAGGCAGGCAAACACCATCTGTTCTGCTCCTGGCATAGCCCAAGATACAGGATGAGTCAAACTCAGGTGTCCTGGCTCGTAGGCTTGAGGATGCCCCAGTGTACATCTGAGCATGAGTAGCAAGGAAGGGAGAAAACTGTCACTGCTGGGGTTACTTCCCACAGCACCAACCCTGAGCCTTCTCAACTGCCTTCACACTCCATCCCTTAGACAGCTTTTCCCAACTGCCTAGGTGACACTCATTCTTACTCATGAACCTTTGGCTTTTTTTTTTCCCTTTAGTAAAAAAATAAATAAATTTTTTTTAAATGTATTTATTTATTTATTATGTATACAGTGTTCTGCCTGCATGTAGGCCTGCAGGCCAGATCTCATTATAGATGGTTGGGAGCCACCATGTGGTTGCTGGGAGTTGAAATCAGGACCTCTGGGAGAGCAGCCAGTGCTCTTACTCTCTGAGCCATTCTCCAGCCCCCAAAAAATAAATAAATTACAAGTTAAAATGTGTCATCTTTTTTTGTTTAAAAAATTTATGAGATGTGGACAAATGACATTATGAAAAAGCATCAAAGTGTGTATGTGTGTCCCTGTGTATGTGTCTGTGTCCCTGTACGTGTGCCTGTGTGTGTCTGTGTCTGTGTGTGTGCCTATGTTGTCTGTGTGTATGTATGTATCTGTGTGTGTCTGTGTGTGTGTGCCTGTGGATTGAACATAAGAAAGAAAACAGTGATTATGTGCCTCACAGAAACTCCTGTCAGATAGGAAACCTTTATCTCCTGTTGGCACACAGTGCTGGCTTACAAACAACAAAGCATGTAGTCAGGAGACCTGGCAGAATCTAAACGTAATGATTGGTGTATGGGTTGTGCACATGAGTGTAATACTTGCAGAGGCCAGAAAGGGATGGCACATCCCCCACTGCTAAGGTCGCAGGCCTTGCTGAGCTGCCTGGTGTGGTGCTGGCAACCAGACTCGGGCCCTGCAAGAGCAGAGCAGCTCTAACTGCTAAGCTGGCTCTTCTGGCCTTGTTCTGTACTTTTGTATTTTTTTAAGATTTTAAATGTGTGTGTGTGTGTGTGTGTGTGTGTGTGTGTGTGTGTGTGTGTGTGTGTGT